>NC_088221.1:52385311-52432245 GCF_036934945.1 Oncorhynchus masou masou | reverse complement strand
CATATCTATTCGATGATAAATCATTCCTGGCAGTTGCCTTTCTCATCTGAACCAAATGGAAAAGTGAACACAGCTGGAGATTGCGCAATAATTTCGACGGAGGACACCAAGCGGACACCTGGCAAATGTAGTCTCTTCTGGTCAATCTTCCAATGATATGCCTACAAATACGTCACAATGCTGCAGACACCTTGGGGAAACGACAGAAAGTGTAGTCTCATTCCTGGCACATTCACAGCCATATAAGGAGACATTGGAACACAGCGCATTCAAAATCTGGGGCATTTCCTGTATGAAATGTCATCTTGGTTTCGCCTGTAGCATTAGTTCTGTGGCACTCACAGACAATATCTTTGCAGTTTTGGAAACGTCAGAGTGTTTTCTTTCCAAGGCTGTCAATTATATGCATAGTCGAGCATCTTTTCGTGACAAAATATCTTGTTTAAAACAGGAATGTTTTTTTATCCAAAAATTAAAAGAGCGCCCCCTATATCAAAGAAGTTCATGTGTTTTCTCTGTGTTTAGTCTGTTGCTGTGTTTTCTCTGTATTTAATCTGTTACCGTGTTTTCTCTGTTACTGTGTTTTCTCTGTTACTGTATTTAATCTGTTACTGTGTTTTCTCTGTGTTTATCCTGTTACTGTGATTTCTCTGTGTTTTCTCTGTGTTTAATCTGTTACTATGTTTTCTCTGTGTTTTCTCTGTGTTTAATCTGTTACTGTGTTTTCTCTGGCATCCTCCTCATCCAAGCTGTGAGCCAGCCTGGAGTTAAACAACAACTTGATGAAGGACGAACACATTGATGAATGAATAAAGCAGTACGGCTCCACTGAAGGGATGAGAAGACAAAAAACATGAATGTGTCTTTTTAAACCTTGTTAGGGGCCCGCCGGTAGAGGAGCCAGGCATTCCTGTGGGATGAGTCGCTGGGAACGGACCCAGAGACACGAAATGTGTGTGTGTGTGTGCCTGGGTGTGTGTGTGTGTGTGCCTGGGTGTGTGTGTGTGTGCCTGGGTGTGTGTGTGACATGCCAGGGAGTCACAACAAACAGACTGCCTGCCATCAAGGAGAGAGGGAGGGGAGCTAGCTACCACCCAGAATCTTTACAGATATTATACAGGAACCATACAGGAAATTATACAGAACCTATACAGATAAATTATACAGGAACTATACAGATAAATTATACAGGAACTATACAGATAAATTATACAGGAACTATACAGATAAATTATACAGGAACTATACAGATAAATTATAAAGGAACTATACAGATAAATTATTCAGGAAATATACAGATAAATTATACAGGAACTATACAGATAAATTATACAGGAACCATACAGATAAAATATACAGGAACTATACAGATATACACTGATCCAGTGTCATAGGTCCTTCTGAAAATAATGGTGGCAATGTGTAACATTGGGATCAACATTTCAAAATGGTTTCAAACAAACATCAAAAATATTTCCACGTGTTTACTGAGAGGAATAAATTCACATTGGCCCATAACTCCACCTCTACAACAACACAGGTCTAAAACTATACATCCTCTACAACAACACAGGTCTAGGACTATACATCCTCTACAACAACACAGGTCTAAAACTATACATCCTCTACAACAACACAGGTCTAGGACTATACATCCTCTACAACAACACAGGTCTAGGACTATACATCCTCTACAAAAACAAAACTCTCTGACAGTAGACTCTATGACAGTAGACTCTATGACAGTAAACTGACTCTATGACAGTAAACTGACTCTATGACAGTAGACTCTATGACAGTAGACTCTGACAGTAGACTCTGACAGTAGACTCTATGACAGTAGACTCTATGACAGTAGATTCTATGACAGTAGACTCTATGACAGTAGACTCTGAGAGTAGACTCTATGACAGTAGACTCTATGACAGTAGACTCTATGACAGTAGACTGACAGTAGATTCTATGACAGTAGACTCTATGACAGTAGACTCTATGACAGTAGACTCTATGACAGTAGACTCTGTGACAGTAGACTGACTCTATGACAGTAGACTCTATGACAGTAGACTCTGTGACAGTAGACTGACTCTATGACAGTAGACTCTATGACAGTAGACTCTGACAGTAGACTGTATGACAGTAGACTCTATGACAGTATACTCTATGACAGTAGACTCTGACAGTAGATTCTATGACAGTAGATTCTATGACAGTAGACTCTATGACAGTAGACTCTGACAGTAGACTCTATGACAGTAGACTCTATGACAGTAGACTCTATGACAGTAGACTCTGACAGTAGACTCTATGTCAGTAGACTCTATGACAGTAGATTCTATGACAGTAGACTCTGACAGTAGACTCTATGACAGTAGACTCTATGACAGTAGACTCTGTGACAGTAGACTGACTCTATGACATTAGACTCTATGACAGTAGACTCTGTGACAGTAGACTGACTCTATGACAGTAGACTCTATGACAGTAGACTCTGACAGTAGACTGTATGACAGTAGACTCTATGACAGTATACTCTATGACAGTAGATTCTATGACAGTAGACTCTGACAGTAGACTCTATGATGGTAGACTCTGACAGTAGGCTCTATGACAGTAGACTCTATGACGGTAGACTCTGACAGTAGACTCTATGACAGTAGACTCTATGACAGTAGACTCTGTGACAGTAGACTCTATGACAGTAGATTCTATGACAGTAGACTCTATGACAGTAGACTCTATGACAGTAGACTCTGATAGTAGATTCTATGACAGTAGACTCTATGACAGTAGACTCTATGACAGTAGACTCTGACAGTAGACTCTGACAGTAGACTCTATGACAGTAGACTCTATGACAGTAGATTCTATGACAGTAGACTCTATGACAGTAGACTCTGAGAGTAGACTCTATGACAGTAGACTCTATGACAGTAGACTCTATGACAGTAGACTGACAGTAGATTCTATGACAGTAGACTCTATGACAGTAGACTCTATGACAGTAGACTCTATGACAGTAGACTCTGTGACAGTAGACTGACTCTATGACAGTAGACTCTATGACAGTAGACTCTGTGACAGTAGACTGACTCTATGACAGTAGACTCTATGACAGTAGACTCTGACAGTAGACTGTATGACAGTAGACTCTATGACAGTATACTCTATGACAGTAGACTCTGACAGTAGATTCTATGACAGTAGATTCTATGACAGTAGACTCTATGACAGTAGACTCTGACAGTAGACTCTATGACAGTAGACTCTATGACAGTAGACTCTATGACAGTAGACTCTGACAGTAGACTCTATGTCAGTAGACTCTATGACAGTAGATTCTATGACAGTAGACTCTGACAGTAGACTCTATGACAGTAGACTCTATGACAGTAGACTCTGTGACAGTAGACTGACTCTATGACATTAGACTCTATGACAGTAGACTCTGTGACAGTAGACTGACTCTATGACAGTAGACTCTATGACAGTAGACTCTGACAGTAGACTGTATGACAGTAGACTCTATGACAGTATACTCTATGACAGTAGATTCTATGACAGTAGACTCTGACAGTAGACTCTATGATGGTAGACTCTGACAGTAGGCTCTATGACAGTAGACTCTATGACGGTAGACTCTGACAGTAGACTCTATGACAGTAGACTCTATGACAGTAGACTCTGTGACAGTAGACTCTATGACAGTAGATTCTATGACAGTAGACTCTATGACAGTAGACTCTATGACAGTAGACTCTGATAGTAGATTCTATGACAGTAGACTCTATGACAGTAGACTCTATGACAGTAGACTCTGACAGTAGACTCTATGACGGTAGACTCTGACAGTAAGCTCTATGACAGTAGACTCTGTTACAGTAGACTCTGTGACAGTAGACTCTATGACAGTAGACTCTGTGACAGTAGACTCTATGACAGTAGACTCTGTGACAGTAGACTACCTGGGGCGGCAGGTAGCCTAGTGGTTAGAGCGTTGGACTAGCAACTGAACGCTTGCTGAATCGAATCCCTGAGCTGACAAGGTAAAAATCTGTCATTCTGCCCCTGAACAAGGCAGTTAACCTACTGTCCCTAGGCCGTCATTGAAAAAAGTTTCAGAGTGGGTGGCAAGAAATACATTAGACCTTAATATTTATAAATCTAAAAGCATTGTATTTGGAACAAATCATTTCTCTCAACCCTAAACCTCAATTTAATCTTGGCACGAATAATGTGGAAAATGAGCAAGTTGAAGTGACTAAACTGCTTGGAGTAACCCTGGATTATAAACTGTCATGGTCAAAACATATTGATACAACAGTAGCTAAGATGGGGAGAAGTCTGTCTATAATAAAGAGCTGCTCTACCTTTACAACACAATCAACAACGCAGGTCCTACAGACCCTAGTGTCTACCTTCTTAACAACACTATCAACAACGCAGGTCCTACAGACCCTAGTGTCTACCTTCTTAACAGCACTATCAACAAGGCAGGTCCTACAGACCCTAGTTTCTACCTTCTTAACAGCACTATCAACAAGGCAGGTCCTACAGGCCCTAGTTTCTACCTTCTTAACAGCACTATCAACAAGGCAGGTCCTACAGACCCTAGTGTCTACCTTCTTAACAGCACTATCAACAAGACAGGTCCTACAGGCCCTAGTTTCTACCTTCTTAACAGCACTATCAACAAGGCTGGTCCTACAGACCCTAGTTTCTACCTTCTTAACAACACTATCAACAAGGCAGGTCCTACAGGCCCTAGTTTCTACCTTCTTAACAACACTATCAACAAGGCAGGTCCTACAGGCCCTAGTTTCTACCTTCTTAACAACACTATCAACAAGGCAGGTCCTACAGTCCCTAGTTTCTACCTTCTTAGCAGCACTATCAACAAGGCAGGTCCTACAGGCCCTAGTTTCTACCTTCTTAACAACACTATCAACAAGGCAGGTCCGACAGGCCCTAGTTTCTACCTTCTTAACAACACTATCAACAAGACAGGTCCTACAGGCCCTAGTTTCTACCTTCTTAACAACACTATCAACAAGGCAGGTCCTACAGGCCCTAGTTTCTACCTTCTTAACAACACTATCAACAAGGCAGGTCCTACAGACCCTAGTTTCTACCTTCTTAACAGCACTATCAACAAGGCAGGTCCTACAGGCCCTAGTTTCTACCTTCTTAACAACACTATCAACAAGGCAGGTCCAACAGGCCCTAGTTTCTACCTTCTTAACAACACTATCAACAAGGCAGGTCCTACAGGCCCTAGTTTCTACCTTCTTAATAACACTATCAACAAGGCAGGTCCTACAGGCCCTAGTTTCTACCTTCTTAACAACACTATCAACAAGGCAGGTCCTACAGGCCCTAGTTTCTACCTTCTTAACAACACAATCAACAAGGCAGGTCCAACAGGCCCTAGTTTCTACCTTCTTAACAACACTATCAACAAGGCAGGTCCTACAGGCCCTAGTTTCTACCTTCTTAACAACACTATCAACAAGGCAGGTCCTACAGGCCCTAGTTTCTACCTTCTTAACAACACTATCAACAAGGCAGGTCCTACAGGTCCTAGTTTCTACCTTCTTAACAACACTATCAACAAGGCAGGTCCTACAGGCCCTAGTTTCTACCTTCTTAACAACACTATCAACAAGGCAGGTCCTACAGGCCCTAGTTTCTACCTTCTTAACAACACTATCAACAAGGCAGGTCCTACAGGCCCTAGTTCCTACCTTCTTAACAACACTATCAACAAGGCAGGTCCTACAGGCCCTAGTTTCTACCTTCTTAACAACACTATCAACAAGGCAGGTCCTACAGGCCCTAGTTTCTACCTTCTTAACAACACTATCAACAAGGCAGGTCCTACAGGCCCTAGTTCCTACCTTCTTAACAGCACTATCAACAAGGCAGGTCCTACAGACCCTAGTTTTGTCGCAGCTGGACTACTGTTCAGGCGTCTGGTCAGGTGACACTAAGAGAGAACTTGGAAGATTACAATTGGCTCAGAACAAGGCAGCACGACTGGCCCTTGGATGTACACAGAGAGCTACCATTAATAATATGCATGTCGATCTCTCCAGGCTCAAAGTGGAGGAGAGATTGACTTGTATTTATGAGAGGTATTGACATGTTGAATGCACTGAGCTGTCTGTTTAAACTACTGGCACACAGCTAATGGGGATCAATAGTTTTTTATTTAACTAGGCAAGTCAGTTCAGAACAAATTCTAATTTTACAATGACAGGCCAGGAAACAGTGGGTCAACTCTATGTTCAGGGGCAAAACCACAGATTTTTACCATGTCAGCTCAGGGATTCGATCCAGCAAACTTTTGGTTATTGACCCAATGCTCTAACCACTAGGCTACCTGCCGCCCCTAATAAACAAATACAGACACTCCAATGTCAAAGTGGAATTATGTTTCCCGAATTTTTACAAATGAATAAAAAATGAAAAGCTGAAATGTCTTGAGTCAATAAGTATTCAACCCCTTTATGGTAAGGAGCCTAAATAAGTTCAGGAGTAAAAATGTGATTCATCAACGCACAATTGGCTCAGTGTCGTCCAGGTTTGCCCGGGGTGTCACGCCCTGACCTGAGATATCTCTGTTTTCTTTATATTTTGGTTAGGTCAGGATGTGACAAGGGTGGGTATGCTAGTTTTTGTATTGTCTAGGGTTTTTGTAGGTCTAGGTGATTTGTATGTCTATGGTGGCCTGATATGGTTTCCAATCAGAGGCAGCTGTTTATTGTTTGGGGATCCTATCTAGGTAGCCATTTTCCCTTTGGTGTTTGTGGGATCTTGTTCATGTGTAGTTGCCTGTCAGCACTAGTTTGTATAACTTCACGTGTTGTTTGGTTATTTTGTTAGTTTGTTCAGTGTTCATTCTTTAAAATAAATAACGCTGCGCCTTGGTCTGATCCTAACGAACATGACAAGGGGTCGACCGTCATTGTAATAGAGAATTTGTTCTCAACTGACTTGCCGCTAGTTAAAGGTTGAATGAAGGTTCAATTAATAAACTAAACAAACATAAGAAGTAGCATGAAGAGTCATTCATGGCTCTTGAATGACTGACTTCCACACATACAATTATAATTCGAGCAGTGAATTTCAAACACAGAGTCAATAACAAAGACCAGGGAGGTTATCCAATACCTCTCAAAGAAGGGCACCTATTGGTAGATGGGTAAAAAACATGTAAAATCAGACATTGAATATCCCTTTTAGCATGGTGAAGTTATTAATTACACTGTGGATGGTGTATCAATACACCCAGTCACTACAAAGATACTGCCATTCTTCCTAACTCAGTTGCCGGAGAGGAAGGAAACCACTAAGGGATTTCACCACGAGGCCAATTGTCAGAGATATGTGTATAGGTGGCAGGGAAGTCAGGCGCAGGAGAGTCAAACGGAGTGTAAAATGGAGTATTTGAATAATGTCCAAGTAACATGCTCCATAACACTAAATAGACAAATTAATAATAAATAAATATGGGTACGAAGACCCGTCGCGCACCTATACAACAAACCACTACACTGACAATAAACAATCTCCGACAAAGACATGAGGGGAAACAGAGGGTTAAATACACAACAGGTAATGAATGGGATTGAAAACAGGTGTGTGGGAAGACAAGACAAAACCAATGGAAAATTAAAAAATGGATCAATGATGGCTAGAAGACCGGTGACGTCGAACGCCGAGCACCAATCGAACAAGGAGAGGCAACGACTTCGGCAGAAGTCGTGACACCAATGGTGACTTTAAAACAGTCACAGAGTTTAATGGCTGTGATAGGAGAAAACTGAGTATGGATCAACAACATTGTAGTTACTCCACAATACTAACCTAAATGACAGAGTGAAAAGAAGTAAGCCTGTACAGAGTACAAATATTCAAAAAAATTGCATTCTGTTTGCAACAACGCCTTCAAGTAATATTGCAAAACGCGGCAAAGCAATTAACATTTTCTCCTGAATACAAAGTGTTGTGTTTTGTTCAAATCCAATACAACACATTACTGAGTACCACTCTCCATATTTACAAGTATAGTGGAGGCTGCTTCATGTTATGGGTATGCTTGTAATCGTTAAGGACTGGTAGTTTTTCAGGATAAAAAATAAACGGAATTGAGCTAAGCACAGGCAAAATCCTAGAGGTTCAATCTGCTTTCCACCAGACACTGGGAGATAAATTCACCTTTCAGCAGGACAATAACCTAAAAACACAAGGCCAAATCTACACTGGAGATTAATTCACCTTTCAGTAGAAGAGGAGAGGAAAGAAACCACAGGGATTTCACCAGAACAATAACCTAAAAACACAAGGCCAAATATACACTGGAGTTTCTTACCAAGAATACAGTGAATGTTCCTGAGTGACAGTTTTGACTTAAGTCAGCTTGAAAATCTATGTCAAGACTTGAAAATGGTTGTCTAGCAATGATTAACAACCAATTTGACAAGTCTTGTAGAATAACATAAATAAATAATGGGCAAATGTAGCACCATAAAGCTCTTAGAGACTTACAGCTGACTCACCACTGTAGTCACAGCCAAACATGCCTCTACAAAGTATTAACAAGAAAGTGTGAATACTTATGTAAATCTATATCATATTATATATATATATATATATATTATATTTTGTATTTAATTTCCAATAAATGTAATAACATTTCTGAAAACATGTTTTCACTTCGTCATACAAAAATCTATTGAATCCACTTTGAAGTCAGGCTGTAAAACAACAAAACGTTGAATTCTTTCTGAAGGGACTGTAGCAAATAGGGATGCAGTCTGCTATCGTTCTCAATAGTTTACCATCTAGGTTGTCTATACCTGGTGGCTCATCATTATTGACTGATAACAATAGTTGTTGCACCTCTCCCACACTAACTTGACCCAATTCAAAATGGCAAACTTTCTCTTTCATTACGGTCATTTCACTTCTGAGTTTGTCCATTTTACTGGTGTAATAGTCATTGAAATTATTGTCAATATCGAACTTTTTTTTTAAATATATATATAAATGACCCATCAATTTCAATGGACGATGGAGATAAATTGGGTTTTCAGCCCATAATATCCCTTGAATATATTCCAAAGTATTTTTTCATTGTGTTTCATGTCACGGACATTTGTTTACCATTTCCCCTTCTTCTTGTTTAGTTTAGTCACAACGTTTCTCTCTTTACAGTCAACCAATGAGCTGAGCTATACTAGTTTGTCACCTCTTTTGCATAATGCATGTCAACAATTGTCTGAAAAAAAGCAACAATTCTTACATCTTCAGCAAAAGAGAAAACATTTTGTATGAATTTGATTAGTATTGATCTCTTATAAATTACTGACATTTTGGCACTTTGCCATTGGCCCAATGTTATGGTCACTACAGCCAATGGGAACTGATGTTGCTTCGTAGCAAAAGCTCAGCGGCATTATGGAAGATATGATCAATACATATCACAGATCCAACACTATTGGTATCCGCTGGTTGAGTGATAAACTTTCATTTTATTTTATTTTATTTCACCTTTATTTAACCAGGTAGGCCAGTTGAGAACACCTTTATTTAACCAGGTAGGCCAGTTGAGAACACCTTTATTTAACCAGGTAGGCTAGTTGAGAACACCTTTATTTAACCAGGTAGGCTAGATGAGAACAACTTTACTTGACCAGGTAGGCCAGTTGAGAACACCTTTATTTAACCAGGTAGGACAGTTGAGAACACCTTTATTTAACCAGGTAGGACAGTTGAGAACACCTTTATTTAACCAGGTAAGCTAGTTGAGAACACCTTTATTTAACCAGGTAGGTTAGTTGAGAACACCTTTATTTAACCAGGTAGGCCAGTTGAGAACACCTTTATTTAACCAGGTAGGTTAGTTGAGAACACCTTTATTTAACCAGGTAGGCTAGTTGAGAACACCTTTATTTAACCAGGTAGGACAGTTGAGAACACCTTTATTTAACCAGGTAGGCTAGTTGAGAACACCTTTATTTAACCAGGTAGGCTGGTTGAGAACACCTTTATTTAACCAGGTAGGCCAGTTGAGAACACCTTTATTTAACCAGGTAGGACAGTTGAGAACACCTTTATTTAACCAGGTAGGCCAGTTGAGAACACCTTTATTTAACCAGGTAGGACAGTTGAGAACACCTTTATTTAACCAGGTAGACCAGTTGAGAACACCTTTATTTAACCAGGTAGGCTAGTTGAGAACACCTTTATTTAACCAGGTAGGCTAGTTGAGAACACCTTTATTTAACCAGGTAGGCTAGTTGAGAACACCTTTATTTAACCAGGTAGGCTAGTTGAGAACACCTTTATTTAACCAGGTAGGCTAGTTGAGAACACCTTTATTTAACCAGGTAGGCTAGTTGAGAACACCTTTATTTAACCAGGTAGGCCAGTTGAGAACAAGTTCTCATTTGCAAATGCGACCTGGACAAGATAAAGCAAAGCACTGCGACACAAACAACAGCACAGAGTTACACACGGAATAAACAAACATACAGTCAATAATACAGTAGAAAAAGTCTATATACAGTGTGTGAAAATGAGGTAGGACAAGGGAGGTAAGGCAATAAATAGTGGTGAAATATTTACAATATAGCAATTATAAACACTGGAGTGATAGATGTACAGAAGATGAGTGGGAAAGGAGAGACACTGGGTCATTAGTCACAGATCCAACATACCTGGTATCCACTCTAGTAGGTTGAGTGATAACCTGGGTCATGTCACAGCCATTAGTCACAGTTAGAAGCTACCTCTTGAGAGGACAGCTAGTTGTCAACCAGTCAATGTTCAGGTCACCCGGTAAATAGACTAATCTGTTGACATCATACACATTATCAAGCATTGCACACACACGTGTGTAAGTGTGTGTGACGTGTGTGTGTGTGTGTGTGTGTGTGTGTGTGTGTGTGTGTGTGTGTGTGTGTGTGTGTGTGTGTGTGTGTGTGTGTGTGTGTGTGTGTGTGTGTGTGTGTGTGTGTGTGTGTGCGTGTGTGTGTTTGATGTAAGTTTGAGAAATGTGTGTGTGTGAGAATTGTGTGTAAGTGTGAGAAATGTGTGTGTGTGAGAAATGTGTGTGTGTGTGTGTGTGTGTGTGTGTGATGTAAGTGTGAGAAATGTGTGTGTGTGAGAAATGTGTGTGTGTGTGTGTGTGTGTGTGTGTGTGTGTGTGTGTGTGTGTGTGTGTGTGTGTGTGTGTGTGTGTGTGTGTGTGTGTGTGTGTGTGTGTGTGTGTGTGTGTGTGTGTGTGTGTGATGTAAGTGTGAGAAATGTGTGTGTGTGTGTTTTGTACCCATAGCCATCTCCCTCTATTTCTCAATTCTGAATCCTGTGGCGAAGAGCCTTAGAGCATAGGGTGGTATTGTGAACCAGCATTCAACTTGTGTTTCCCCACTTCTCCCCCCCCCCTCCTAGCCCAGACTCCCTCACAGCCAGTCTGAATGATTTACAGGGCCCCCCTCCTAGCCCAGACTCCCTCACATCCAGTCTGAATGATTTACGGGGCCCCCCTCCTAGCCCAGACTCCCTCACAGCCAGTCTGAATGATTTATGGGGCCCCCTCCTAGCCCAGACTCCCTCACTGCCAGTCTGAATGATTTACGGGGCCCCCCTCCTAGCCCAGACTCCCTCACAGCCAGTCTGAATGATTTACGGGGCCCCCCTCCTAGCCCAGACTCCCTCACAGCCAGTCTGAATGATTTACGGTGCCCCCCTCCTAGCCCAGACTCCCTCACAGCCAGTCTGAATGATTTATGTGGCCCCCTTCCTAGCACAGACTCCCTCACAGCCAGTCTGAATGATTTATGGGCCCCCCTTCCTAGCCCAGACTCCCTCACAGCCAGTCTGAATGATTCATGGGGCCCCCTCCTAGCCCAGACTTCCTTACAGCTAATCTGAATGATTTATGGGGCCCCCCTCCTAGCCCAGACTTCCTCACAGCTAATATGAATGATTTATGGGCCCCCCTCCTAGCCCAGACTTCCTCACAGCTAATCTGAATGATTTATGTGGCCCCCCTCCTAGCCCAGACTTCCTCACAGCTAATATGAATGATTTATGGGCCCCCCTCCTAGCCCAGACTTCCTCACAGCTAATATGAATGATTTATGGGGCCCCCCTCCTAGCCCAGACTTCCTCACAGCTAATCTGAATGATTTATGGGCTACTATAAAAATGTAACAATAGAACAAGACAGAAGGAGCAACAACACACCTGTTTGAGGAGCTGCATCCATCGATTGGATCTGGGGGAACAGGTGTTATGTCATAAAAACAAACGGCCATTTTTCTGCATCCCCAAATAAAACCCTTTTTGATAGAGCACTACTTTTGAGCAAAGGAGGGTGGCAAGATCTCAAAATATAAAACAAACTATTTATGTATGTCTAAAACCTATTATCATAATAGTATATAGATATTTTATATATATATATTCATTTACAGATATATATATATATTTTATATTATTATTATTACTACTACAACAGAATAAATGCATTTTGGCCTAAGGGGTGGTTGGTCAACATCACCGGCCTTCTTGCCATCGCTGATCCATTTGTCATTTTCCATTTGTTTTGTCTTGTCTTCCTTCACACCTGGTTCCAATCCCATCGATTACATGTTGTGTATTTAACCCTCTGTTTCCCCTCACGTCCTTGTCGGTGATTGTTTATTGTACGTGTACGTCTGTACTGGTGTGCGTCGGGTTATGTTACCTATTGATTTTTATTATGATGTTTTCCGGGGTTTTAAAAAAAAAAAAAAAAATAAACTGGGCCGTTGGAAACACAGTTATTTCTCTCCTGCGTCTGACTTCTCTGCCGCCAGTTAAACACCCTTACATGGCGTGGCATAAGTTTAGATATTAATATTATTCATCTATTATTAATCTACAGTTTAGGTTCTTAACACAGGCCTGGGAGGCTCACAGTGATAGTGGAATCCAACGTACCCCAAAGTGGGTGGGGTTATATCCAGCCTCGTTGGCCCTGTCTGGGGGTGTCGTCGGACGGGGCCACAGTGTCTCCCGACCGACCCCTGTCTCAGCTTCCAGTATCAATGCTGCAATAGTCTATGTGCCGGGGGGCTAGTCTGTTATATCTGCTGTATTTCTCCCTGTTATCTCTGGTGTATTTCTCCCTGTTATCTCTGCTGTATTTCTCCTGTCTTATCAGAAGTGTGATCTAAAGTATGCTTCCTGTAATTCTCTCTCCTCCCGGAGGACCTGAGCCCTAGGACCATGCCTCAGGTCTACCTGGTCTGATGACTCCTGTTTGTCCCCGTCTCTCTCTCTCATCAGTGCTACTCTGAGACACTTGATAAACATGGTTCTAGTTGAACTTGATCTTATTTCTAACATTCCAACTGTATCCAACAATTTCAAATGAAAAAATATTGAAATCCCCAAGACACCAACATAATAAAGATGAAATCCACAAGCAGCAAAGCTTCAGAATCAGTTGTCGACTGTTAGAAACCACCGTTAATTCCCAGAATACCACTGACCACAGAATGTTTAAACGCTGAGATGTAGTGGACTGCATCTCAGTGCAAGAGGCATCACTACAGACCCATTGTCCAGGTTAGGGTTTGGCCAGGGAAGGCCGTCATTGTAAATAAGAATTTGTTCTTAAACTGACTTGCCTAGTTAAATAAAGGTTAAATAAAATAACTAAAAAAAATATATAAAAAAATAAAGCCCTGATGAGATGTACAGTAATGGAATGTTTAAAGCCCTGATGTGACGTGATGTAATGGAATGTTTAAAGCCCTGATGTGATGTAATGGAATGTTTAAAGCCCTGATGTGATGGAATGGAATGTTTAAAGCCCTGATGTGATGTAATGGAATGTTTAAAGCCCTGATGTGATGTAATGGAATGTTTAAAGCCCTGATGTGATGGAATGTTTAAAGCCCTGATGTGATGGAATGTTTAAATCCCTGATGTGATGTAATGGAATGTTTAAAGCCCTGATGTGATGGAATGTTTAAAGCCCTGATGTGATGGAATGTTTAAATCCCTGATGTGATGTAATGGAATGTTTAAAGCCCTGATGTGATGGAATGTTTAAAGACCTGATGTGATGTAAATGTAATGGAATGTTTAAAGCCCTGATGTGATGTTCCAAACGTGTTGTTGATGATCCAGGTGCTTCCTTGTGTTTTTTTCCCCAAACTTCATCCAACTTTTAGGAAAAACATGAGAGTCTGGCGAATACCAAACCCTGCATTCTACAGTAAGAACCTCCTACCAGCGGTCCAGCATGGTGGTAGTAGTGTGATGGTTTGGGGTCAGCATGGTGGTGGTAGTGTGATTGTTTGGGGTCAGCAAGGTGGTGGTGGTAGTGTGATGGTTTGGGGTCAGCATGGTGGTGGTAGTGTGATGGTTTGGGGTCAGCATGGTGGTGGTAGTGTGATTGTTTGGGGTCAGCATGGTGGTGGTAGTGTGATGGTTTGGGGTCAGCGTGGTGGTGTTGGTAGTGTGATGGTTTGGGGTCAGCGTGGTGGTGTTGGTAGTGTGATGGTTTGGGGTCAGCGTGATGGTGGTGGTAGTGTGATGGTTTGGGGTCAGCATGGTAGTGGTAGTGTGATGGTTTGGGGTCCAGCACGGTGGTGGTAGTGTGATGGTTTGGGGTCAGCGTGTTGGTGGTGGTAGTGTGATGGTTTGGGGTCAGCATGGTGGTGGTAGTGTGATGGTTTGGGGTCAGCATGGTGGTTGTAGTGTGATGGTTTGGGGTCAGCATGGTGGTGGTAGTGTGATGGTTTGGGGTCAGCATGGTGGTGGTAGTGTGATGGTTTGGGGTCCAGCGTGGTGGTGGTAGTGTGATGGTTTGGGGTCAGCGTGGTGGTGTTGGTAGTGTGATTGTTTGGGGTCAGCATGGTGGTGGTAGTGTGATGGTTTGGGGTCCAGCGTGGTGGTGGTAGTGTGATGGTTTGGGGTCAGCATGGTGGTGGTAGTGTGATGGTTTGGGGTCCAGCATGGTGGTGGTAGTGTGATGGTTTGGGGTCAGCGTGGTGGTGGTGGTAGTGTGATGGTTTGGGGTCAGCGTGGTGGTGGTGGTAGTGTGATGGTTTGGGGTCAGCGTGATGGTGGTGGTAGTGTGATGGTTTGGGGTCAGCATGGTAGTGGTAGAGTGATGGTTTGGGGTCCAGCATGGTGGTGGTAGTGTGATGGTTTGGGGTCAGGATGGTGGTGGTAGTGTGATGGTTTTGGGTCAGCGTGGTGGTGGTGGTAGTGTGATGGTTTGGGGTCAGCATGGTGGTGGTAGTGTGATGGTTTGGGGTCCAGCATGGTGGTGGTGTGATGGATTGGGGTCAGCGTGGTGGTGTTGGTAGTGTGATGGTTTGGGGTCAGCGTGGTGGTGGTGGTAGTGTGATGGTTTGGGGTCAGCATGGTGTTGGTAGTGTGATGGTTTGGGGTCAGCGTGGTGGTGGTAGTGTGATGGTTTGGGGTCAGCGTGGTGGTGTTGGTAGTGTGATGGTTTGGGGTCAGCATGGTGGTGGTAGTGTGATGGTTTGGGGTCAGCATGGTGGTGGTGGTAGTGTGATGGTTTGAGGTCAGCATGGCGGTGGTAGTGTGATGGTTTGGGGTCAGCATGGTGGTGGTGGTAGTGTGATGGTTTGGGGTCAGCATGGTGGTGGTGGTACTGTGATGGTTTGGGGTCAGCATGGTGTTGGTAGTGTGATGGTTTGGGGTCAGCGTGGTGGTGGTGGTAGTGTGATGGTTTGGGGTCAGCGTGGTGGTGTTGGTAGTGTGATGGTTTGGGGTCAGCATGGTGGTGGTAGTGTGATGGTTTGGGGTCCAGCGTGGTGGTGGTAGTGTGATGGTTTGGGGTCAGCGTGGTGGTGTTGGTAGTGTGATGGTTTGGGGTCAGCATGGTGGTGGTAGTGTGATGGTTTGGGGTCCAGCGTGGTGGTGGTAGTGTGATGGTTTGGGGTCAGCGTGGTGGTGTTGGTAGTGTGATGGGTTGGGGTCAGCATGGTGGTGGTAGTGTGATGGTTTGGGGTCAGCGTGGTGGTGGTGGTAGTGTGATGGTTTGGGGTCAGCATGGTGGTGGTGGTAGTGTGATGCTTCTAGCCATCGTCGAGCCACCTTTTATTTTCCATTTGTTTTGTCTTTGTTTTCTACACACCTGGTTTTCATTCCCCGATTACATGTTCATTTATTTAACCGTCTGTTTCCCCCCCATGTTTTTGCACGTGATTGTTTCTCTGTTCATTCGGTACGTTATGGCTGGTTTTCGACAGGTGCTGCTTTCACCCGTGTGTAATTGTTACCGTTTATTTTTGGTCAAGTGTATTGTTGCCTTGTTCCTTTATCTTGAGTAAAGTTGTTCACTCGTCTCTGCTCTCCTGCACCAGCTACACCCACCGCCTGACATAGTGAGTGTAAAGGGAGGAATGACTTGTTACACAGGGGAATTGGGTGTTGTATAACTTTGCTAATTAAAGAAATAAAATAAGTAAGTCATTGTTTTTTGTAAACTCAGGTTCCCTTTGTCTAATATTAGGCATTGAATGGAGATCTGATAACATACAGTATCAAAATATACAGAACTATAGAAAATCAGAAAGGAGGCAAATTATTTTACATGGCACCGGTATTAGAAGCAATTATTGGTAAGACAATTGTCTAAAACTAGTTTGTTTTTTGTTTTCTACACAGATTGCCATTTTTTCCACCCACTATAACTGGGATCCTGTTTTCAGCTAAAGATGCCTGCAGTACCACGGTCGGGCCTTTAAAGAGAGGGGGCAGTTGATCCCCCACGGTGTGATCCCCAGAGTTCTGGGAGTCCTATTACACTATATGGGTTCTATCTGAGGAGGTTCTGTTCCACATGACTGGTGTTCTGTAGAGATTCTGTTCCAGATGACTGGTGTTCTGTAGAGGTTCTGTTCCAGATGACTGGTGTTCTGTAGAGGTTCTGTTCTGTTCCACATGACTGGTGTTCTGTAGAGATTCTGTTCCATGTGACTGGTGTTCTGTAGAGGTTCTGTTCCATGTGACTGGTGTTCTGTAGAGATTCTGTTCCATGTGACTGGTGTTCTGTAGAGGTTCTGTTCTGTTCCAGATGACTGGTGTTCTGTAGAGATTCTGTTCCATGTGACTGGTGTTCTGTAGAGGTTCTGTTCCATGTGACTGGTGTTCTGTAGAGGTTCTGTTCTGTTCCAGATGACTGGTGTTCTGTAGAGGTTCTGTTCCACGTGATTGGTGTTCTGTAGAGGTTCTGCTCCACATGACTGGTGTTCTATAGAGGTTCCGTTCTGTTCCAGATGACTGGTGTTCTGTAGAGGTTCTGCTCCACATGACTGGTGTTCTGTAGAGGTTCTGTTCTGTTCCACATGACTGGTGTTCTGTAGAGGTTCTGTTCTGTTCCAGATGACTGGTGTTCTGTAGAGGTTCTGTTCTGTTCCACATGACCTGTGTTTTGTAGATGTACCGTTCTGTACCATGACCTGTGTTCTGTAGAGGTACCGTTCTGTTCCATGACCTGTGTTCCATAGAGGTACTGTTGTGTTCCACACCCCATGACCAGTGTTCTGTAGAGGTACTGTTGTGTTCCACAACCCATGGCCTGTGTTCTGTAGAGGTACTGTTGTGTTCCACACCCCATGGCCTGCGTTCTGTAGAGGTACTGTTGTGTTCCACACCCCATGGCCTGCGTTCTGTAGAGGTACTGTTGTGTTCCACACCCCATGGCCTGCGTTCTGTAGAGGTACTGTTGTGTTCCACACCCCATGGCCTGCGTTCTGTAGAGGTACTGTTGTGTTCCACACCCCATGGCCTGCGTTCTGTAGAGGTACTGTTGTGTTCCACACCCCATGGCCTGCGTTCTGTAGAGGTACTGTTGTGTTCCACACCCCATGGCCTGCGTTCTGTAGAGGTACTGTTGTGTTCCACACCCCATGGCCTGCGTTCTGTAGAGGTACTGGGAGGGAAAGAGTGAGGGAAAGAGTGAGGAAGGGAGGGAGGGAGGGAGGGAGGGAAAGAGGGAAAGAGGGAGGGAGGGAGGGAGGGATAGAGGGAAGGATAGAGGGAAGGATAGAGGGAGGGAGGGATAGAGGGAGGGAGGGATAGGGGGAGGGAGGGATAGAGGGAAGGGAGGGAGGGATAGAGGGAATGATAGAGGGGAGGGAGGGATAGAGGGAAGGATAGAGGGAGAGATAGAGGGATAGAGGGAAGAATAGAGGGAGGGAGGGATAGAGGGAGGGAGGGATAGAGGGAGAGAGGGAGTGAGGGAAGGATAGAGGGAGGGAGGGAGGTAGGGATAGAGGCAATGATAGAGGGAGGGAGGGATAGAGGGAGGGAGGGAGGGAGGGAGGGAGGGAGGGAGGGAGGGAGGCAGGGATAGAGGCAAGGATAGAGGTGATTGAGGGAGGGAGGGAGGGAAAGAGGGAGGGAAAGAGGGAGGGAGGGAGGGCGGGATAGAGGGAAGGATAGAGGGAAGGATAGAGGGAGGGAGGGATAGAGGGAGGGAGGGAGGGATAGAGGGAATGATAGAGGGGAGGGAGGGATAGAGGGAAGGATAGAGGGAGAGATAGAGGGATAGAGGGAAGAATAGAGGGAGGGAGGGATAGAGGGAGGGAGGGAGGGATAGGGGGAATGATAGAGGGGAGGGAGGGAGGGAGGGGAAGGATAGAGGGAGAGATAGAGGGATAGACGGAAGAATAGAGGGAGGGAGGGATAGAGGGAGGGAGGGATAGAGGGAGGGAGGGAGTGAGGGAAGGATAGAGGGAGGGAGGGAGGTAGGGATAGAGGCAATGATAGAGGGGAGGGAGGGATAGAGGGGAGGGAGGGAGGGAGGGAGGGAGGGAGGCAGGGATAGAGGCAAGGATAGAGGAGGTGATTGAGGGAGGGAGGGAGGGAAAGAGGGAGGGAAAGAGGGAGGGAGGGAGGGAGGGAGGGAAGGATAGAGGGAAGGATAGAGGGAGGGAGGGATAGAGGGAGGGAGGAAGGGATAGAGGGAATGATAGAGGGGAGGGAGGGATAGAGGGAAGGATAGAGGGAGAGATAGAGGGATAGAGGGAAGAATAGAGGGAGGGATAGAGGGAAGAATAGAGGGAGGGAGGGATAGAGGGAAGGGAGGGAGGGATAGAGGGAATGATAGAGGGGAGGGAGGGATAGAGGGAAGGATAGAGGGAGAGATAGAGGGATAGAGGGAAGAATAGAGGGAGGGAGGGATAGAGGGAAGGGAGGGAGGGATAGAGGGAATGATAGAGGGGAGGGAGGGATAGAGGGAAGGATAGAGGGAGAGATAGAGGGATAGAGGGAAGAATAGAGGGAGGGAGGGATAGAGGGAGGGAGGGATAGAGGGAGGGAGGGAGTGAGGGAAGGATAGAGGGGAGGAGGGATAGAGGTAGGGATAGAGGCAATGATAGAGGGGAGGGAGGGATAGAGGGAGGGAGGGAGGGAGGGAGGGAGGGAGGGAGGGAGGGAGGGAGGGAGGGAGGGAGGGATAGAGGGAGGGAGGGAGGGAAGGATAGAGGGAGGCAGGGATAGAGGCAAGGATAGAGGGGATTGAGGGAGGGAGGGAGGGAGGGAGGGAGGGAGGGAGGGAGGGAGGGAGGGAGGGAGGGAGGGAGGGAGGGAGGGAGGGAGGGAGGGAGGGAGGGAGGGAGGGAGGGAGGGAGAAATCCATCAGCTAATCCCAGGGAACATAATTAGAGGTGCCATTTTGATTGAGCGCACACCTCACTGTCCAAATTAATAAAACACACACACACACACACACACACACCCACACACACACACACACACACACACACACACACACACACACACACACACACACACACACACACACACACACACACACACACACACACACACACACACACCTCTTCCAAATGAATATCACTATCAATTTTTAATTAGAGCATCCACAGCCCACGGTACAAAACTTCATCATAACCCTAGAGCCTGTTAGGAGCTGAGGACGCTCTACTAACCCTAATAATCATAGCCTGAGGACAGGGAATGGACAGAGGACAGGGGGACAGGAGCTGGACAGAGGACAGGGGGACAGGAGCTGGACAGAGGACAAGGGGACAGGGGCTGGACAAAGGGCAGGGGGACAGTGGCTGGACAGATGGACAGGGGGACAGGGGCTGGACAGAGGGACAGGGGCTGGACAGAGGACAGGGGGACAGGGGCTGGACAGAGGGCAGTGGCTGGACAGAGGGACAGGGGGACAGGGGCTGGACAGGGGGACAGGGGAGAGGGGGACAGGGGAGAGGGGGACAGGGGAGATGGGGACAGGGGAGAGGGGGACAGGGCTGGACAGGGGAGAGGGGGACAGGGGAGATGGGGACAGGGGAGAGGGGGACAGGGCTGGACAGGGGAGAGGGGGACAGGGGAGAGGGGGACAGGGGTTGGACAGGGGAGAGGGGGACAGGGGAGACTGTTGACTTGTTCCACAGTTTGTTACGTTACAGCCTTATTCTAAAATGGATTCAATAAAAGAAATCCTCATCAATCTACACACAACACCCCATAATGACAAAGCAAAAACAGGTTTAATAACATGTTTGCAAATATATAATAAAATACATACAATTTTAAAAAAGTCATTTCCATAAGTATTCAGACCCTTTACTCAAGACTTTGTTGAAGCACCTTTGGCAGCGATTCCAGCCTCAAGTCTTCTTGGTTCTGACGCTACAAGCTTGGCACAGCTGTATTTGGGGAGTTTCTCCTATTCTTCTCTACAGATCCTCTCAGTTGCTGCCCAACTATTTTCAGGTCTGTACTGGCTGGGCCACTCAAGGACATTCAGAGACTAGTCCCGAAGCCACTCCTGCATTGTCTTGGCTGTGTGCTTAGGGTCATTCTCCTGTTGGAAGGTGAACCTTCACCCCAGTCTGAGGTACTGAGCTATCTGGAGCAGGTTTTCATCAAGGATCTCTGTACTTTGCTCCCTTCATCTTTCCCTCCTTCCTGACTAGTCTCCCAGTCCCTACCACTGAAAAACATCCCCACAGCATGATGCTGCCACCACCATGCTTCACCGTAGGGATGGTGACAGTTTTCCTCCAGACGTGATGTTTGGCAGTCAGACCAAAGAGTTCAATCTTGGTTTCATCAGACCATAGAAACTTGCGCATGGTCTGAGTCTTTAGGTGTCTTTTGGCAAACTCCAAGTGAGCTGTCATGTGCATTTCCCTGGGGAGTGGCTTCCATCTGGCCACTCTACCATAAAGGCCTGATTGGTGGAGTGCTGCAGAGATGGTTGTCCTTCTGGAAGGTTCTCCCATCTCCACAGATGAACTCTGGAGCTCTGTCAGAGTGACCGTCGGGTTCTTGGTCACCTCCCTGTCCAAGGCCCTTCTCCCCGATAGCTCAGTTTTGCCGGTCTGCCAGCTCTAGGAAGAGTCTTGGTGGTTCCAAACTTCTTCCATTTAAGAATGACGGAGGCCAGGCCACTGTGTTCTTGGGGACCTTCAATGCTGCAGAAATGTTTTGGTTCCCTTCTCTAGATCTGTACCTCGACACAGTCCTATCTCGGAGCTCTAGACAAGTCCTTCAACCTCATGGCTTGGTTTTTGTTCTGACATGCACTGTCAACTGTGGGACCTTATATAGACAGGTGTGTGCCTTTCCAAATCATGTCCAATCAGTTGAATTGACCACAGGTGGACTACTATTAGGTTGTAGAAACATCTCAAGGATGATCAATGGAAACAGGATGTACCTAAGCTCAATTTAGAGTCTCATAGCAAAGGGTCTGAATACAGAGGTATGATATAGTTACTGAATACTTACGTCAATAAGGGATATCTGCTTTTTATTTTTAATACATTTCCAAAACATGTCTAAAAACCTGTTTTCGGCTTTGTAATAGTGGGACAGTGTGTGTAGATTGCTGAGATTGGTATTTCTTTTAATTTAATCCATATTAGAATAAGGCTGTAACATAACAAAAACTATTGTTGAAAAAGTCTTTGGGTCTGAAAACTTTCCGAAGGCACCTGTATGAGAAAAGAAAAGGGAAATTTGACATTTTATACCTGAATTCTCACAAATCGCTGAGCAACCATTCATTATTTTCCCGTACCAGTAGAATGTGTTTACGTGCTATAATTCACTCAATACCTGATAGATCTGAAAGATGTCAAACATTTGGAGGATCTTCAACTACTGTTGACTTGTTCAACTAGCATGTCCAGAGATACAACCTCTCTCATCATCATCCCAGTGCCTGGGCTTACCTCCTCTGTACCCGCACCCCACCATACCCCTGTCTGCGCATTATGCCCTAAATATATTCTACCATGCCCGGAAATATGCTCCGTTTATTCTTTGTCCCCAACGCTCTAGATTTTGATAGCCTTTAGCCGTACCCTCATACTACTCCTCCTCTGTTCCGCGGATGATGTGGAGGTAAACCCAGGCCCTGCATGTCCCCAGGCACCCTCATTTGTTGACTTCTGTGATCGAAAAAGCCTTGGTTTCATGTATGTCAACATCAGAAGCCTCCTCCCTAAGTTTGTTTTACTCACTGCGTTAGCACACTCTGCTAACCCTGATGTCCTTGCCGTGTCTGAATCCTGGCTCAGGAAGGCCACCAAAAATTCAGAGATTTCCATACCCAACTACAACATCTTCCGTCAAGATAGAACTGCCAAAGGGGGAGGAGTTGTAGTCTACTGCAGAGATAGCCTGCAAAGTAATGTCATACTTTCCAGCTCCATACCCAAACAGTTCGAACTACTAATCTTAAAAATTACTCTCTCCAGAAATAAGTCTCTCACTGTTGCCGCCTGCTACCGACCCCCCTCAGCTCCCAGCTGTGCCCTGGACACCATTTGTGAATTGATCGCCCCCCATCTAGCTTCAGAGTGTGTTCTGTTAGGTGACCTAAACTGGGATATGCTTAACACCCCGGCAGTCCTACAATCTAAGCTAGATGCCCTCAATCTCACACAATCATCAAGGAACCCACCAGGTACAACCCTAAATCTCTAAACAAGGGCACCCTCATAGACGTCATCCTGACCAACTGGCCCTCCAAATACACCTCCGCCGTCTTCAACCAGGATCTCAGCGATCACTGCCTCATCGCCTGTATCCGCTACGGAGCCGCAGTCAAACGACCACCCCTCATCACTGTCAAACGCTCCCTAAAACACTTCTGTGAGCAGGCCTTTCTAATCGACCTGGCACGGGTATCCTGGAAGGACATTGACCTCATCCCGTCAGTTGAGGATGCCTGGTCATTCTTTAAAAGTAACTTCCTCACCATTTTAGATAAGCATGCTCCGTTCCAAAAATGCAGAACTAAGAACAGATATAGCCCTTGGTTCACTCCAGACCTGACTGCCCTCGACCAGCACAAAAACATCCTGTGGCGGACTGCAATAGCATCGAATAGTCCCCGCGATATGCAACTGTTCAGGGAAGTCAGGAACCAATACACGCAGGAAAACTAAGGAAAGCTAAGGCCAGCCTCTTCAGGCAGAAATTTGCATCCTGTAGTTCCAACTCCAAAATGTTCTGGGACACTGTGAAGTCCATGGAGAACAAGAGCACCTCCTCACAGCTGCCCACTGCACTGAGGCTAGGTAACACGGTCACCACCAATAAATCCATGATTATCGAAAAACTTCAACAAGCATTTCTCAACGGCTGGCCATGCCTTCCACCTGGCTACTCCAACCTCGGCCAACAGCTCCGCCCCCCCGCAGCTACTCGCCCAAGCCTCTCCTTTTGGGTAAAAGGTTCTCCTTTTACCCAAATCCAGATAGCAGGTGTTCTGAAAGAGCTGCAAAACCTGGACCCGTACAAATCAGCTGGCCTTGACAATCTGGATGCCTCTATTTCAAATCAAATCAAATTTATTTGTCACATACACATGGTTAGCAGATGTTAATGCGAGTGTAGCGAAATGCTTGTGCTTCTAGTTCCGACAATGCAGTAATAACCAACAAGTAATCTAACTCCTAAACCACTGTCTTATTCACAGTGTAAGGGGATAAAGAATATGTACATAAGGATATATGAATGAGTGATGGTACAGAGCAGCATAGGCAAGATACAGTAGATGGTATAGAGTACAGTATATACATATGAGATGAGTATGTAAACAAAGTGGCATAGTTAAAGTGGCTAGTAATACATGTATTACATAAGGATGCAGTCGATGATATAGAGTACAGTATATACGTATGCATATGAGAAGAATAATGTAGGGTAAGCAACATTATACATTTACATTTACATTTAAGTCATTTAGCAGACGCTCTTATCCAGAGCGACTTACAAATTGGTGAATTCACCTTCTGACATCCAGTGGAACAGCCACTTTACAATAGTGCATCTAAATCATTTAAGGGGGGGTGAGAAGGATTACTTATCCTATCCTAGGTATTCCTTGAAGAGGTGGGGTTTCAGGTGTAAGGTAGCATTGTTTAAAGTGGCTAGCGATATATTTACATCATTTCCCATCAATTCCCATTATTAAAGTGGCTGGAGTTGAGTCAGTGTCAGTGTGTTGGCAGCAGCCACTCAATGTTAGTGGTGGCTGTTTAACAGTCTGATGGCCTTGAGATAGAAGCTGTTTTTCAGTCTCTCGGTCCCAGCTTTGATGCACCTGTACTGACCTCGCCTTCTGGATGATAACGGGGTGAACAGGCAGTGGCTCGGGTGGTTGATGTCCTTGATGATCTTTATGGCCTTCCTGTAACATCGGGTGGTGTAGGTGTCCTGGAGGGACCTATTTCTGAAACTATCCGCCGCCATTGTCGCAACCCCTGTTCAACCTCTCTTTCATATCGTCTGAGATCCCCAAGGATTGGAAAGCTGGAAGACTCAGTAGCCTCGGTTTTTCGGATGACTGCCTTGCCTGGTTCACCAATTACTTTGCAGACAGAGTTCAGTGTGTCAAATCGGAGGGCATGTTGTCCGGTCCTCTGGCAGTCTCTATGGGGGTACCACAGGGTTCAAATCTCGGGCCGACTCTTTTCTCTGTATATATCAATGATGTTGCTCTTGCAGCTGGCGATTCCCTGATCCACCTCTACGCAGACGACACCATTCTATATACTTCCGGCCCGTCCTTGGACACTGTGCTATCTAGCCTCCAAACGAGCTTCAATGCCATACAACACTCCTTCCGTGACCTCCAACTGCTCTTAAACGCTAATAAAACCAAATGCATGCTTTTCAACCGTTCGCTGCCTGCACCCGCACGCCTGACTAGTATCACCACCCTGGATGGTTCCGACCTTGAATATGTGGACATCTATAAGTACCTAGGTGTCTGGCTAGACGGTAAACTCTCCTTACAGACTCATATCAAACATCTCCAATCGAAAATCAAATCTAGAGTTGGCTTTCTATTCCGCAACAAAACCTCCTTCACTCACGCCACCAAACTTCCCCTAGTAAAACTGACTATCCTACCGATCGTCGACTTCGGCGACGTCATCTACAAAATAGCTTCCAACACTCTACTTAGCAAACTGGATGCAGTTTATCACAGTGCCATCCGTTTTGTCACTAAAGCACCTTATACCACCCACCACTGCGACCTGTATGCTCTCGTCGGCTGGCCCTCGCTACATATTCGTCGCCAGACCCACTGGCTCCAGGTCATCTACAAGTCCATGCTAGGTAAAGCTCCGCCTCATCTCAGTTCACTGGTCACGATGGCAACACCCACCTGTAGCACGCGCTCCAGCAGGTGTATCTCACTGATCATCCCTAAAGCCAACACCTCATTTGGCCGCCTTTCGTTCCAGTTCTCTGCTGCCTGTGACTGGAACGAATTGCAAAAATCGCTGAAGTTGGAGACTTTTATCTCCCTCACCAACTTCAAACATCTGCTATCTGAGCAGCTAACCGATCGCTGCAGCTGTACATAGTCTTATCGGTAAATAGCCCACCCAATTTTACCTACCTCATCCCCATACTGTTTTTATTTATTTTCTTTTCTGCTCTTTTGCACACCAATATCTCTACCTGTACATGACCATCTGATCATTTATCACTCCAGTGTTAATCTTAAAAATTGTAATTATTTGCCTACCTCCTCATGCCTTTTGCACACAATGTATATAGACTCCCCTTTTTTTCTACTGTGTTATTGACTTGTTTATTGTTTACTCCATGTGTAACTCTGTGTTGTCTGTTCACACTGCTATGCTTTATATTGGCCAGGTCGCAGTTGCAAATGAGAACTTGTTCTCAACTAGCCTACCTGGTTAAATAAAGGTGAAATAAAAAAATAAAAAATAAAACAAATTCTAACTGTTTGTTTGTTCGTCTTGTTTTAAAAACGTTTAACAGTTTTGATAACTGTTTGTCTTCAAATGTGTATTTCTTTGTGTTAACTCAACTTCTAGTGTGCACAGTAAACCTCCTAACCTAATCTGGTCCACAGTAAACCTCCTGATCTAATCTGGTCCACAGTAAACCTCCTGATCTAATCTGGTCCACAGTAAACCTCCTAATCTAATCTGGTCCACAGTAAACCTCCTGATCTAATCTGGTCCACAGTAAACCTCCTAATCTAATCTAGTCTGATCTAATCTAATCTGGTCCACAGTAAACCTCCTAATCTAATCTGGACCACAGTAAACCTCCTGATCTAATCTGGTCCACAGTAAACCTCCTAATCTAATCTAATCTAATCTGGTCCACAGTAAATCTCCTAACCTAATCTGGTCCACAGTAAACCTCCTGATCTAATCTAGTCTGCTCTAATCCACTCTGATCTCCTAATCTAATCTGATCTACAGTCAACCTCATAATCTATTTTTTTCTGATCTAATCTAAACTAGACTCCAATCAAGTTTTAGAAACATCGATGATCAATTGAAACAGGATGCACCTGAGCTGAACTAACATTGCAAAGGCTGGCGAATACTAATGTAAATAAGGTATTTCTGTTTTTTCATTTTTAATTGATTTTCAAAACTGTCAAAAAAATTGTTTTTGCTTTGGCATTATGGGGTTTTGTGATGTCACTATAGGGCATTTCTGATGTCATGACAGAGTATTGGTACTAGTAAAGGCAGACCTAGTAAAGGCAGACCTAGTAAAGGCAGACCTAGTAAAGGCAGAACTAGCAAAGACAGAACTAGCAAAGGGAGAACTAGCAAAGGGAGAACGAGTAAAGGGAGAACGAGTAAAGGGAGAACTAGTAAAGGGAGAACTAGTAAAGGGAGAACTTGTAAAGGCAGAACTCGTAAAGGCAGACCTAGTAAAGGCAGACCTAGTAAAGGGAGAACTAGTAAAGGGAGAACTAGTAAAAGCAGACCTAGTAAAGGCAGACCTAGTAAAGGCAGAACTAGTAAAGGCAGAACTAGTAAAGGCAGACCTAGTAAAGGGAGAACTAGCAAAGACAGAACTAGTAAAGGGAGAACAAGTAAATACATGACTAGTAAAGGGAGAACTAGCAAGGACAGAACTAGTAAAGGCAGAATTAGTAAAGGCAGAACTAGTAAAGGGAGAACAAGTAAAGGGAGAACTAGTAAAGGCAGAATTAGTAAAGGGAGAACAAGTAGAGGTAGAACAAGTAAAAGCAGAACTAGTAAAGGCAGAAGTAGTAAAGGGAGAACAAGTAAAGGGAGAACTAGCAAAGGGAGAACTAGTAATGGGAGAACTAGTAAAGGCAGAACTAGTAAAGGGAGAACTAGCAAAGGGATAACTAGTAAAGGGAGAACAAGTAAAGGCAGAATTAGTAAAGGGAGAACTAGTAAAGGGAGAACTAGTAGAGGTATAACAAGTAAAGGCAGAACTAGTAAAGGGAGAACTAGTAAAGGCAGAACTAGTAAAGGGAGAACTAGCAAAGGGAGAACTAGTAAAGGCAGAACTAGTAAAGGGATAACTAGTAAAGGGATAACTAGTAAAGGGAGAACTAGTAAAGGCAGAACTAGTAAAGGGAGAACTAGCAAAGGGAGAACTAGTAAAGGCAGAACTAGTAAAGGGATAACTAGTAAAGGGAAAACTAGTAAAGGGAGAGCTAGTAAAGAGAGTTCAAGTAAAGGGAGAACAAGTAGAGGTAGAACAAGTAAAGGCAGAACTAGTAAAGGGAGAATAGGAAAGGAAGAACTAGTAGAGGTAGAACAAGTAAAGGGAGAACTAGTAAAGGCAGAACTAGTAAAGGCAGTACTAGTAAAGGCAGAACTAGTAAAGGCAGTACTAGTAAAGGCAGAACTAGTAAAGGGAGAACTAGTAGAGGTAGAAGAAGTAAAGGCAGAATTAGAAAAGGGAGAACTAGTAAAGAGAGAACTAGTAGAGGTAGAACAAGTAAAGGCAGAACTAGTAAAGGCAGTACTAGTAAAGGCAGAACTAGTAAAGGGAGAACTAGTAGAGGTAGAAGAAGTAAAGGCAGAATTAGTAAAGGGAGAACTAGTAAAGAGAGAAATAGTAGAGGTAGAGCAAGTAAAAGCAGAACTAGTAAAGGGAGAACTAGCAAAGGGAGAACTAGCAAAGGGAGAACTAGTAAAGACAGAACTAGTAAAGGCAGAACTAGTAAAGGCAGAACTAGTAAAGGGAGAAATAGCAAAGGGAGAAATAGCAAAGTGAGAACTAGTAAAGGGAGAACTTGTAAAGGCAGAACTAGTAAAGGGAGAACTAGTGAAGGCAGAACTAGTAAAGGGAGAACTAGTAAAGGGAGAACTAGTAAAGGGAGAACTAGCAAAGGGAGAACTAGTAAAGGGAGAACTAGTAAAGGGAGAACTAGTAAAGGGAGAACTAGTAAATGGAGAACTAGTAAAGGCAGAACTAGTAGAGGTAGAAGAAGTAAAGGCAGAATTAGTAAAGGGAGAACTAGTAAAGGGAGAACTAGTAGAGGTAGAAGAAGTAAAGGCAGAATTAGAAAAGGGAGAACTAGTAAAGAGAGAACTAGTAGAGGTAGAACAAGTAAAGGCAGAACTAGTAAAGGCAGTACTAGTAAAGGCAGAACTAGTAAAGGGAGAACTAGTAGAGGTAGAAGAAGTAAAGGCAGAATTAGTAAAGGGAGAACTAGTAAAGGCAGAACTAGTAAAGGGAGATCTAGTGAAGGCAGAACTAGTAAAGGGAGAACTAGTAAAGGGAGAACTAGTAAAGGGAGAACTAGCAAATGGAGAACTAGTAAAGGGAGAACTAGTAAAGGGAGAACTAGTAAAGGGAGAACTAGTAAATGGAGAACTAGTAAAGGCAGAACTAGTAGAGGTAGAAGAAGTAAAGGCAGAATTAGTAAAGGGAGAACTAGTAAAGGCAGAACTAGTAAAGGGAGAAATAATAGAGGTAGAACAAGTAAAAGCAGAACTAGTAAAGGGAGAACTAGCAAAGGGAGAACTAGCAAAGGGAGAACTAGTAAAGACAGAACTAGTAAAGGCAGAACTAGTAAAGGCAGAACTAGTAAAGGGAGAAATAGCAAAGGGAGAAATAGCAAAGTGAGAACTAGTAAAGGGAGAACTTGTAAAGGCAGAACTAGTAAAGGGAGAACTAGTTAAGGCAGAACTAGTAAAGGGAGAACTAGTAAAGGGAGAACTAGTAAAGGGAGAACTAGCAAAGGGAGAACTAGTAAAGCGAGAACTAGTAAAGGGAGAACTAGTAAAGGGAGAACTAGTAAATGGAGAACTAGCAAAGGGAGAACTAGTAAAGGCATAACTAGTAAAGGGAGAACTAGTAAATGGGGAACTAGTAAAGGGAGAACTAGTAAAGGCAGAACTAGTAAAGGGAGAACTAGTAAATGGAGAACTTGTAAAGGGAGAACTAGTAGAGGTAGAACAAGTAAAGGCAGAACTTGTAAATGTAGAACTAGCAAAGGGAGAACTGGTAAAGGGAGAACTAGTGAAGACAGAACTAGTAAAGGCAGAACTAGTAGAGGGAAAACTAGTAGAGGTAGAACTAGTAAATGGAGAACTAGTGGAGGCAGAACTAGTTCAGGGAGAACTAGTAAAGGCAGAACTAGTGAAGGGAGAACTAGTAGAGGTAGAACTAGTAAATGGAGAACTAGTGGAGGCAGAACTAGTAAAGACAGAACTAGTAAAGGCAGAACTAGTAAAGGGAGAACTAGTAGAGGCAGAACTAGTAAAGGGAGAACTAGTAAAGGCAGAACTAGTAGAGGTAGAACAAGTAAAGGCAGAACAAGTAAAGGCAGAACTAGTAAAGGTAGAACTAGTAAAGGTAGAACTAGTAAAGGTAGAACTAGTAAAGGCAGATCTAGTAAAGGCAGAACTAGTAGAGGTAGAACAACTAAATGCAGAACTAGTAAAGGGAGAACTAGCAAAGGGAGAACTAGAAAAGGCAGAACTAGTAAAGGGAGAACTAGCAAAGGGAGAACTAGTAAAGGCAGAACTAGTAAATGGAGATCAGGGTAAAGTAGAACTAGTAAAGGGAGAACTAGTAAAGGGAGAACTAGTAAATGGAGAACTAGTAAAGGGAGAACTAGTAGAGGTAGAACAAGTAAAGGCAGAACTAGTAAAGGGGGAACTAGCAAAGGGAGAACTGGTAAAGGGAGAACTAGTAAAGGGAGAACTAGTGAAGACAGAACTAGTAAAGGCAGAACTAGTAGAGGGAAAACTAGTAGAGGTAGAACTAGTAAATGGAGAACTAGTGGAGGCAGAACTAGTTAAGGGAGAACTAGTAAAGGCAGAACTAGTGAAGGGAGAACTAGTAAATGGAGAACTAGTGGAGGCAGAACTAGTAAAGATAGAACTAGTAAAGGTAGAACTAGTAAAGGCAGAACTAGTAAAGGAAGAACTAGTAAAGGGAGAACTAGTAGAGGCAGAACTAGTAAAGGGAGAACTAGTAAAGGCAGAACTAGTAGAGGTAGAACAACTAAAGGCAGAACTAGTAAAGGGAGAACTAGCAAAGGGAGAACTAGCAAAGGGAGAACTAGAAAAGGCAGAACTAGTAAAGGGAGAACTAGCAAAGGGAGAACTAGCAAAGGGAGAACTAGTAAAGGCAGAACTAGTAAAGGGAGAACTAGTAAATGGAGAACTTGTAAAGGGAGAACTAGTAGAGGTAGAACAAGTAAAGGCAGAACTTGTAAATGTAGAACTAGCAAAGGGAGAACTGGTAAAGGGAGAACTAGTGAAGACAGAACTAGTAAAGGCAGAACTAGTAGAGGGAAAACTAGTAGAGGTAGAACTAGTAAATGGAGAACTAGTGGAGGCAGAACTAGTTCAGGGAGAACTAGTAAAGGCAGAACTAGTGAAGGGAGAACTAGTAGAGGTAGAACTAGTAAATGGAGAACTAGTGGAGGTAGAACTGGTAAAGGCAGAACTAGTAAAGGCAGAACTAGTAAAGGGAGAACTAGTAGAGGCAGAACTAGTAAAGGGAGAACTAGTAAAGGCAGAACTAGTAGAGGTAGAACAAGTAAAGGCAGAACAAGTAAAGGCAGAACTAGTAAAGGTAGAACTAGTAAAGGTAGAACTAGTAAAGGTAGAACTAGTAAAGGCAGATCTAGTAAAGGCAGAACTAGTAGAGGTAGAACAACTAAATGCAGAACTAGTAAAGGGAGAACTAGCAAAGGGAGAACTAGAAAAGGCAGAACTAGTAAAGGGAGAACTAGCAAAGGGAGAACTAGTAAAGGCAGAACTAGTAAATGGAGATCAGGGTAAAGTAGAACTAGTAAAGGGAGAACTAGTAAAGGGAGAACTAGTAAATGGAGAACTAGTAAAGGGAGAACTAGTAGAGGTAGAACAAGTAAAGGCAGAACTAGTAAAGGGGGAACTAGCAAAGGGAGAACTGGTAAAGGGAGAACTAGTAAAGGGAGAACTAGTGAAGACAGAACTAGTAAAGGCAGAACTAGTAGAGGGAAAACTAGTAGAGGTAGAACTAGTAAATGGAGAACTAGTGGAGGCAGAACTAGTTAAGGGAGAACTAGTAAAGGCAGAACTAGTGAAGGGAGAACTAGTAAATGGAGAACTAGTGATAGAACTAGAAAGGCAGAACTAGTAAAGGAAGAACTAGTAAAGGGAGAACTAGTAGAGGCAGAACTAGTAAAGGGAGAACTAGTAAAGAACTAGTAGAGGTAGAACAACTAAAGAGAACTAGTAAAGGGAGAACTAGCAAAGGGAGAACTAGCAAAGGGAGAACTAGAAAAGGCAGAACTAGTAAAGGGAGAACTAGCAAAGGGAGAACTAGTAAAGGCAGAACTAGTAAATGGAGATCAGGATAAAGTAGAACTAGTAAAGGGAGAACTAGTAAAGGGAGAACTAGTAAATGGAGAACTAGTAAAGGGAGAACTAGTAGAGGTAGAACAAGTAAAGGCAGAACTAGTAAAGGGGGAACTAGCAAAGGGAGAACTGGTAAAGGGAGAACTAGTAAAGGGAGAACTAGCAAATGGAGAACTAGTAAAGGGAGAACTAGTAAAGGGAGAACTAGTAAAGGCAGAACTAGTAGAGGTAGAAAAAGTAAAGGCAGAATTAGTAAAGGGAGAACTAGTAAAGGCAGAACTAGTAAAGGGAGAACTAGTAAAGGGAGAAATAATAGAGGTAGAACAAGTAAAAGCAGAACTAGTAAAGGGAGAACTGGCAAAGGGAGAACTAGCAAAGGGAGAACTAGTAAAGACAGAACTAGTAAAGGCAGAACTAGTAAAGGCAGAACTAGTAAAGGGAGAAATAGCAAAGGGAGAAAGTCTAGTAAAGGAGAACTAGTAAAGGCATAACTAGTAAAGGGAGAACTAGTAAATGGGAACTAGTAAAGGGAGAACTAGTAAAGGCAGAACTAGTAAAGGGAGAACTGAACTAGTAAAGGGAGAACTAGTAAATGGAGAACTAGTAAAGTAAACTAGGGCAGAACTAGTAGAGGTAAAGGCATAACTAGAAACTAAAGGCAGAACTGTAAATGTAGAACTTGCAAAGGAACTTGCAAGAACTGGTAAAGGGAGAACTAGTGAAGACAGAACTAGTAAAGGCAGAACTAGTAGAGGGAAAACTAGTAGAGGTAGAACTAGTAAATGGAGAACTAGTGGAGGCAGAACTAGTTCAGGGAGAACTAGTAAAGGCAGAACTAGTGAAGGGAGAACTAGTAGAGGTAGAACTAGTAAATTGAGAACTAGTGGAGGCAGAACTAGTAAAGACAGAACTAGTAAAGGTAGAACTAGTAAAGGCAGAACTAGTAAAGGCAGAACTAGTAAAGGGAGAACTAGTAGAGGCAGAACTAGTAAAGGGAGAACTAGTAAAGTCAGAACTAGTAGAGGTAGAACAAGTAAAGGCAGAACAAGTAAAGGCAGAACTAGTAAAGGTAGAACTAGTAAAGGTAGAACTAGTAAAGGCAGATCTAGTAAAGGCAGAACTAGTAGAGGTAGAACAACTAAAGGCAGAACTAGTAAAGGGAGAACTAGCAAAGGGAGAACTAGAAAAGGCAGAACTAGTAAATGGAGATCAGGGTAAAGTAGAACTAGTAAAGGGAGAACTAGTAAAGGGAGAACTAGTAAATGGAGAACTAGTAAAGGGAGAACTAGTAGAGGTAGAACAAGTAAAGGCAGAACTAGTAAAGGGGGAACTAGCAAAGGGAGAACTGGTAAAGGGAGAACTATTAAAGGGAGAACTATTGAAGACAGAACTAGTAAAGGCAGAACTAGTAGAGGGAAAACTAGTAGAGGTAGAACTAGTAAATGGAGAACTAGTGGAGGCAGAACTAGTTAAGGGAGAACTAGTAAAGGCAGAACTAGTGAAGGGAGAACTAGTAAATGGAGAACTAGTGGAGGCAGAACTAGTAAAGATAGAACTAGTAAAGGTAGAACTAGTAAAGGCAGAACTAGTAAAGGAAGAACTAGTAAAGGGAGAACTAGTAGAGGCAGAACTAGTAAAGGGAGAACTAGTAAAGGCAGAACTAGTAGAGGTAGAACAAGTAAAGGCAGAACAAGTAAATGCAGAACTAGTAAAGGTAGAACTAGTAAAGGTAGAACTAGTAAAGGCAGATCTAGTAAAGGCAGAACTAGTAGAGGTAGAACAAGTAAAGGCAGAACAAGTAAATGCAGAACTAGTAAAGGGATAACTAGTAAAGGGATAACTAGTAAAGGGAGAACTAGTAGAGGTAGAACTAGTAAAGGCAGAATTAGTAAAGGGAGAACTAGTAAAGGCAGAACTAGTAAAGGGAGAACTAGTAGAGGTAGAACTAGTAAAGGGAGAACTAGTAAAGGGAGTACTAGTAGAGGTAGAACTAGTAAAGGCAGAATTAGTAAAGGGAGAACTAGTAAAGGCAGAATTAGTAAAGGAAGAACTAGCAAAGGGAGAACTAGTAGAGGTAGAACTAGTAAAGGCAGAAAAGTAGTGTGAGAGAGAGTTTGTTCCGGAACACTGGGAGAAGCGGGTGCTGAGGGAAGTATTGATGGTTTTTCGATGTTTTGGGAAACGGGACTCAGCTTTCACCTGCATAGCAGCTACTGCTATTTCATACAATCCCTGCTGGGTTCACTTGTCCACGATCACCCCTCGTCTCTAGAGACATGTAGTCTCCCCATCTCTCTGCACACTGATACTCCCTGTGTCTCTCACTACCCAGTCTCCCTGTCCCTCTGACTACCCAGTCTCCCTGTCTCTCTGACTACCCAGTCTCCCTGTCACTCTGACTACCCAGTCTCCCTGTTTCTCTGACTACCCAGTCTCCCTGTCTCTCTGACTCCCCAGTCTCCCTGTCTCTCTAACTACCCAGTCTCCCTGTCTCTCTGACTACCCAGTCTCCCTGTTTCTCTAACTACCCAGTCTCCCTGTTTCTCTAACTACCCAGTCTCCCTGTCTCTCTAACTACCCAGTCTCCCTGTTTCTCTAACTACCCAGTCTCCCTGTTTCTCTAACTACCCAGTCTCCCTGTTTCTCTAACTACCCAGTCTCCCTGTCTCACAGACTACCCAGTCTCCCCATCATTCTAACTACCCATTCTCCCCATCTCTCTAACTACCCAGTTTCCCTGTCTCTCTGACTCCCCAGTCTCCCTGTCTCTCTAACTACCCAGTCTCCCCATCTTTCTAACTACCCAGTTTCCCGTCTCTCTAACTACCCAGTCTCCCTGTCTCTCTAACTACCCAGTCTCCTGTTTCTCTAACTACCCAGTCTTCCCATCTCTCTAACTACCCAGTCTTCCCATCTCTCTAACTACCCAGTCTCCCTGTCTCTCTGACTACCCAGTCTCCCTGTCTCTCTAACTACCCAGTCTCCCTGTCTCTCTGACTACCCAGTCTCCCTGTCTCTCTAACTACCCAGTCTCCCTGTCTCTCTGACTACCCAGTCTCCCTGTCTCTCTGACTACCCAGTCTCCCTGTCTCTCTGACTACCCAGTCTCCCTAACTACCCAGTCTCCCTGTCTCTCTGACTACCCAGTCTCCCTGTCTCTCTAACTACCCAGTCTCCCTGTCTCTCTGACTACCCAGTCTCCCTGTCTCTCTGACTACCCAGTCTCCCTGTCTCTCTACACTGTGACATTCCCTGCTATTTCAGTCTCTGATTCTTCTTCTCTAAGTAAATGCCATCTGAATGCAGAGAATCCACTGCTATGCTATTTCACAAACCTCTTTTCAGGGACCATTATTTCCTGTAATGGTTTATTGCTGGAGGAACTTGTTGAGGTCGGCAGATCTTTAAGTGCTCTATAACTGATGGCTCTGAGCCAGGAGGGGAGGGGCATCAATCTGATGGCTCTGAGCCAGGAGGGGAGGGGCATCAATCTGACACTAACACCGGTCGCTGGTTAAATGTAGTGCACTATATAGGGGCTAGGGAGCCATTTGGGAGATGAGGGAAACACACGCTCAGAGAGGAGCAGAGATGTAGTGTTTCATCTCAGATATGGACAAAGCAGTCAGTCAGTCAGTCAGTCAGTCAGTCAGCCTGTCAGTCAGTCAGTCAGTCAGTCAGTCAGTCAGTCAGTCAGTCAGTCAGCCTGTCATTCAGTCAGTCAGTCAGTCAGTCAGTCTCAGTCAGTCAGCCAGTCAGTCAGTCAGTCAGTCAGCCTGTCAGTCAGCCAGTCAGTCAGTCAGTCAGCCAGTCAGTCAGTCCAGTCAGTCAGTCAGTCAGTCAGTCAGCCAGTCAGTCAGTCAGTCAGTCAGTCAGTCAGCCTGTCAGTCAGTCAGCTAGTCAGCCAGTTAGACAGTCAGTCAGCCAGTCAGTCAGCCAGTCAGTCAGTCAGTCAGTCAGTCAGTCAGCCAGTCAGTCAGTCACATGAGAGCCCAGGTTGATTTACACACTCTATGAACACACTATAGACACACTACATACAGACTACATACACACTACTTACACACTACTTACACACTATAGACACACTATAGACACACTACATACAGACTACATACACACTATAGACACACTATAGACACACTACATACAGACTACATACACACGGGGAGGCAGGGTAGCCTAGTCGTTAGAGAGTTGGACTAATAACCTGAAGGTTGCAAGTTCAAATACCCGAGCTGACAAGGTACAAATCTGTCCCTGAACAGGCAGTTAACCCACTGTTCCCAGGCCGTCATTGAAAATAAGAATTTGTTCTTAACTGACTTGCCTAGTTAAATAAAGTTAAAAATAAAAATAAAAAACACAACATACACACTATATACAGACTACATACACACTATATACAGACAACATACACACTATAGACACACTACAAACACACTATAGACACTATAGACACACTATAGACACTATAGACACACTATAGACACTATAGACACCACTTACATACACTACATACACGAACGCAGGCAGGCTGGATCTACAAACACACCATCCCTCCAGGTGTCTCCTCTGTTATTGGCCACCTCTCTCAGCACATGATGAATCTGTCCCAAATGCTCTGAAGCAGTGCCCTACATAGGGAATAGGGAGCCGAAGCAGTGCCCTACATAGGGAATAGGGAGACAAAGCAGTGCCCTACATAGGGAATAGGGAGACAAAGCAGTGCCCTACATAGGGAATAGGGAGACAAAGCAGTGCCCTACATAGGGAATAGGGAGTCAAAGCAGTGCCCTACATAGGGAATACAATGGTATTCTAGTCTTCTGTATGTGTACACAACAACACGTTTGCCGTAGCTAAACATCAATGTGTGTGTATTCCTCAGTGGCGTGTGTTGAGGAAGACAGGACAAGCCATGTTGACATGAGCGTGTTGTGTTAACCAGAGAGATCAATGACAGGGGACCACACTGTCTGTCTCAGAGAAAGACAACATGCCGTGGATTCTCTAAAACAGAACACTGAGAATATTTCTTAGTGTTTCACTTCAATACATCACATTAGATCACTTCCTGTAAACTGTATCCCTTCAACACAATCTACCTCTTTCACCTCATTAAATACAGCAACATTATCATACTTCTTTAAACACAGAGAGAGAGAGACAGAGAGAGACAAGAGGGAAGAGAGAGAGAGAAAGATCGAGAGAGAGAGAGATCGAGTGAGAGAGAGAAGAAAGAGAGAGAAGAGAGAGGGAGGGAGAGAGAAAGATCGAGATAGAGAGAGAGATCGAGTGAGAGAGAGAAGAAAGAGAGAGAAGAGAGAGGGAGGGAGAGAGAAAGATCGAGAGAGAGAGACAGAGAACGAGAGAGAGAGAAGAGAGAGAGAAGAAAGAGAGAGAAGAGAGAGGGAGGGAGAGAGAAAGATCAAGAGAGAGAGAGAGAGACAGAGAGCGAGTGAGAGAGAAGAGCGAGAGAATAAAGAGAGAGAAGAGAGAGAGACAGAGAACGAGTGAGAAAGGTTAAGGGAGAGTGAAAGAGAGACAGAGAACAGAGAGAGGGAGGGAGAGAGAGAAAGAGAGAACAGAGAGAGGGATCAAGATGGTGAGAAAGAGAGAGCTCTACACTGCCATCCCTATCTTCAGCCTTCTCTCAATTCTCTCCACATCTCTCTGCTGTTCTAATTGGTTGACGTTTTCCCAAATGGAATTTGACAACAAAAGCTAGCCCAATGTGACAGGTGGTCTCTCAGCCTTCTAACCAGAAGTGGCACAGCTTTTTAAATGCCATTTTACAAACCAAGATATAATTAGAAATATTGTGGCTAGCATAACATCCTCTAGACAGCCCAGACGTGTGCTGTGTGTGTGTGTGTGTGTGTGTGTATACCATCGTCATGCCTGTATTACTAATGCATAGATTCTCCTCCACCACACATTTATCTATCAATCCAATGTTAATTTGTATCACTTTACTCTTCACAAATCACTCCTCAACACTCCTCATCTCTACTCAACACTCCTCATCTCTCCTCAACACTCCTCAAAACTCCTCATCTCTCCTCAACACTCCTCATCTCTCCTCAACACTCCTCAACACTCCTTATCTCTCCTCGTCACTCCTCATCTCTCCTCAACACTCCTCATCTCTCCTCAACACTCCTCATCTCTCCTCAACACTCCTTATCTCTCCTCGTCACTCCTCATCTCTCCTCAACACTCCTCATCTCTCCTCAACACTCCTCATCTCTCCTCAAAACTCCTCATCTCTACTCATCTCTCCTCAAAACTCCTCATCTCTCCTCAACACTCCTCATCTCTCCTCAACACTCCTCATCTCTCCTAAATCTCTCCTCAACACTCCTTCTCTCCTCGTCACTCCTCATCTCTCCTCAACACTCCTCATCTCTCCTCATCTCTCCTCAACACTCCTCATCTCTCATAAATCTCTCCTCAACACTCCTCATCTCTCCTCAACACTCCTCAACACTCCTCGTCACACCGCATCTCTCCTCATCACTCCTCATCTCTCCTCAACACTCCTCATCTCTCCTCAACACTCCTCATCTCTCCTCAACACTCCTCATCACTCCTCATCTCTCCGCATCACTCCTCATGACTCCTCATCACTCCTCATCTCTCCTCAACACTCCTCAACACTCCTCGTCACACCGCATCTCTCCTCAACACTCCTCATCTCTCCTCATCACTCCTCATCTCTCCTCAACACTCCTCATCACTCCTCATCTCTCTTCAACACTCCTCATCTCTCCTCAACACTCCTCAACACTACTCATCTCTCCTCAACACTCCTCATCTCTCCTCAACACTCCTCATCTCTCCTCAACACTCCTCATCTCTCCTCATCTCTCCTCAACACTCCTCATCTCTCCTCAACACTCCTCATCTCTCCTCAACACTCCTCATCTCTCCTCAACATTCGCCTCTCATCATCACTCCTCATCTCTGATCACTCTTCATCACTCCTCACCTCTCCGCAACACTCCGCAACACTCCTCATCACTCCTCATCTCTCCTCATCACTCCTCATCTCTCCTCATTGTTCTTCATCTGTCCTCATTGTTCTTCATCTCTCCTCATTGTTCTTCATCTCTCCTCATCGTTCTTCATCTGTCCTCATCGCTCCTCATCTCTCCTCAACACCCTGGCTCTTCAGATGGGAGCGATGTGAAAAGCTCTTGCTCTTCAGATGAGAGCGATGTGAAAAGCTCTGGCTCTTCAGATGAGAGCGATGTGAAAAGCTCTGGCTCTTCAGATGAGAGCGATGTGAAAAGCCCCGTCTCTTCAGATTAGAGCGATGTGAAAAGCCCCGTCTCTTCCGATTAGAGCGATGTGAAAAGCCCCGTCTCTTCAGATGAGAGCGATGTGAAAAGCCCTGGCTCTTCAGATGAGAGCGATGTGAAAAGCCCTGGCTCTTCAGATTAGAGCGATGTGAAAAGCCCCGTCTCTTCAGATGAGAGCCATGTGAAAAGCCCTGGCTCTTCAGATTAGAGCGATGTGAAAAGCCCCGTCTCTTCAGATGAGAGCCATGTGAAAAACCCTGGCTCTTCAGATGAGAGCCATGTGAAAAGCCCTGGCTCTTCAGATGAGAGCGATGTGAAAAGCCCCGTCTCTTCAGATAAGAGCCATGTGAAAAGCTCTGGCTCTTCAGATGGGAGCGATGTGAAAAGCTCTGGCTCTTCAGATGAGAGCGATGTGAAAAGCCCCAGCACTTCAGACGAGATGTGAATAAGATCATCTGAAATGAGAACTACGTGTTGAACACCAATCAGACCTATTTAAACCAGTACTGTAAATTAATCTAGTCTTAACCCCTAACCCTTAACCCTTAACCCCTAACCCTACTCACACAAACACATTGTCTCTCAGACCTGTTGCTAAGCTACAAGATGCAGCTATAGAGAACTAACCACCAAATGAGAGTCAAGAGTTTGTTAAAGTGTGTGTGTTTATGTGGGTGTGTTTGTGTGTGTTTTTGTTTGTGTGTTTTTGTGTGTGCATGTGTGCGTGTGTGTGTGTGTGCATGTGTGTGAGTGTGTGTGTGTGTGAGACACCCTAACACACATGTCCTTTATATCCACTGTATTATCAATTAGCTAGAATAATCAATTAGAAGAATCAATTAGCTACATTCAAGAAGTTCTGGAGCAGATAACATGAGTGGATAATCATTAATGGAGACAGAGAATATATGAGAGACAGAGAGTATATGAGAGACAGAGAATATATGAGAGACAGAGAATATGAGAGAGAGAATATATCAGAGACAGAGAATATATGAGAGACAGAGAGTATATGAGAGACAGAGAATATATGAGAGACAGAGAATACATGAGAGACAGAGAGTATATGAGAGACAGAGAATATATGAGAGACAGAGAATATATGAGAGACAGAGAATATATGAGAGACAGAATATATGAGAGAGACAGAGAGTATTTGAGAGAGAGAGAATACATGAGAGACAGAGAATATATGAGAGACAGAGAATACATGAGAGACAGAGAATATATGTGTAAAGATTTTCTTCATGTGAAGAGTCGGACCAAAATGCGGCGTGGCTATTGAGATTCATGTTTAATGAAAAAACAAAGGAAACACGAATCAATACAAAAACAATACATGTAATGTGAAAACCGAAACAGCCTAAACTGGTGCAACCTAACACAAGACAGGAACAAGGACAATCAACCATGAAACACTCAAAGAATATGGCTGCCTAAATATGGTTCCCAATCAGAGACAACGATAAACACCTGCCTCTGATTGAGAACCACTTCAGACAGCCATAGACTAACCTAGAAAACCCCACTAAGCTACAATCCCAATACCTGTGAAAAAACCCCAAGACAAAACACACCACATACGAAAACCCATGTCACACCCTGGCCTGACCAAATAGATAAAGAAAACACAAAATACTAAGACCAGGGCATGAACAATATGAGAGAGACAGAGAATATATGAGAGACAGAGAAAATATGAGAGACAGAGAATATATGAGAGACAGAGAATATATGAGAGACAGAGAATATATGAGAGAGAGAGTGAGATGATATATGAGAGAGAGAATATATGAGAGACAGAGAATATATGAGAGAGAGAATATATGAGAGAGAGAATATATGAGAGACAGAGAATATATGAGAGAGAGAGAATATATGAGAGACAGATAATATATGAGGGACAGAGTATATGTGAGAGAGACTATATGAGAGAGAGAGAATATATGAGAGAGAGAGAATATATGAGGGACAGAGTATATATGAGAGAGAGAGAATATATGAGAGAGAGAGAGCGAGATGATATATGAGGGACAGAGTATATGTGAGAGAGACTATATGAGAGAGAGAGAGAATATATGAGAGAGAGAGAATATATGAGGGACAGAGTATATATGAGAGAGAGAGAATATATGAGAGAGAGAGAGCGAGATGATATATGAGAGAGAGAGAGAGAGAGAGAATATATGAGAGAGAGAGAATATATGAGAGACAGAGAATATATGAGAGAGAGAGAATATATGAGAGACAGAGAATATATGAGGGACAGAGTATATGTGAGAGAGAATATATGAGAGAGAGAATATATGAGAGAGAGAGAATATATGAGGGACAGAGTATATATGAGAGAGAATATATGAGAGAGAAAGAGCGAGATGATATATGAGAGAGAGAGAGTATATATGAGAGACAGAGAATATATGAGACAGAGAATATATGAGAGAGAGAGAATATATGAGAGAGAGAGAATATATGAGAGAGAGAGAGAGAGAGAGAGAGAGAATATATATATATAATGGTGTTCCAAAAAAGGTCCAGTCACCAGGACCACCAATACAAATTCCATGTAGACACTGTTGCCCTAGAGCACACAAAAAAACTATACATACCTCGGCCTAAACATCAGCGCCACAGGTAACTTCCACAAAGCTGTGAACGATCTGAGAGACAAGGCAAGAAGGGCATTCTATGCCATCAAAAGGAAAACAAATTTCAACATACCAATTAGGATTTGGCTAAAAATACTTGAATCAGTCATAGAGCCCATTGCCCTTTATGGTTGTGAGGTCTGGGGTCCGCTCACCAACCAAGACACAAAATGGGACAAACACCAAATTGAGACTCTGCACGCAGAATTCTGCAAAAATATCCTCCGTGTACAACGTGGAACACAAAATAATGCATGCAGAGCAGAATTAGGCCGATACCCACTAATTATCAACATCCAGAAAAGAGACATTAAATTCTATAACCACCTAAAAGGAAGCGATTCCCAAACCTTCCACAACAAAGCCATCACCTACAGAGAGATGAACCTGGAGAAGAGTCTCCTAAGCAAGCTGGTCCTGGGGCTCTGTTCACAAACACACCCTACAGAGCCCCAGGACAGCAGCACAATTAGACCCAACCAAATCATGAGAAAACAAAAAGATAATTACTTGACACATTGGAAAGAATTAACAAAAAAACAGAGGAAACTAGAATGCTATTTGGCCCTACACAGAGAGTACACAGCGGCAGAATACCTGACCACTGTGACTGACCCAAAATTAAGGAAAGCTTTGACTATGTACAGACTCAGCGAGCATAGCCTTGCTATTGAGAAAGGCCGCCGTAGACAGACCTGGCTCTCAAGAGAAGACAGGCTATGTGCTCACTGCCCACAAAATGAGGTGGAAACTGAGCTGCACTTCCTAACCTCCTGCCCAATGTATGACCATATTAGAGACACATATTTCCCTCAGATTACACAGATCCACAAAGAATTCAAAAACAAACCCAATTTTGAAAAACTCCCATATCTACTGGGTGAAATTCCACAGTGTGCCATCAGAGCAGCAAGATTTGTGACCTGTTGCCACGAGAAAAGGGCAACCAGTGAAGAACACGCACCAATGTAAATACAACCCATATCTATGCTTATTTATTTTATCTTGTGTCCTTTACCATTTGTACATTGTAAAAACACTGTATATATATATAATATGACATTTGTAATGTCTTTATTGTTTTGAAACTTCTGTATGTGTGATGTCTACTGTTAATTTTTATTGTTTATTTCACTTTATATATTATCTACCTTACTTGCTTTGGCAACACATGTTACCCATGCCAATAAAGCCCCTTGAATTGAATTGAATTGAGAGAGAGAGAGACCTACCCCAGCCCAGCTTCAGAGCCACCCAGACGAGGCCTCCCACCCCCCTGCCCCCCACCGCAGACCCAGCAGGCAGAGCCACAACCCAGCATGCAGAGCTACGGCCCAGCCCCCACCAACCAAATGAGTGACATTAAACAATTGCTGAGTCTACTATGCTCATATGTGATAGGCCGAGGGTCATGGATGCTCACATGTGATAGGCCGAGGGTCATGGATGCTCACATGTGATAGGCCGAGGGTCATGGTAAGATGAGCACAAGAACTCCACCATCCTCACCCACCCAAGTGGCATGACACAAATTCTTAACAAATCACATTTGCATAAAAAGAGTTTACTTTAATTGAAAAATATTATTTTAATATGTATTGTTGGATTGTGAGTGTTTGCCTCATTATGAAGGCAAAGAAAAAAAGTTATGAAATCTTTTTACTTTGCATGTTGGAATTTACAAGGATTAAAGCCCTCAGCTTTTGGACTAAAGAGCAGAAACCCAGACTTCCTGAAAGAAATTGATGATATTGATATTGTAGTAAAACATGGAAACATGGTGCAGAGGTGATGTTTACACTGGCTGTCTACTAGGTTAAAGGGAGGTAATCCTACCATCAACTAAATTAAAAGGAATCAGACAGGGCAGAGACTCAGGACAGGGCAGAGAATCAGGACAGGGTAGAGACTCAGGACAGGGCAGAGACTCAGGACAGGGCAGAGACTCAGGACAGGGCAGAGACTCGGGACAGGGCAGAGACTCGGGACAGGGCAGAGACTCAGGACAGGGCAGAGACTCGGGGCAGGGCAGAGACTCAAGACAGGGCAGAGAGACTCAGGACAGGGCAGAGACTCAGGACAGGGCAGAGACTCAGGACAGGGCAGAGACTCGGGACAGGGCAGAGACTCAGGACAGAGCAGAGACTCAGGTCTCGGCAGAGACTCAGGACAGGGCAGAGACTCAGGACAGGGCAGAGACTCAGGACAGGGCAGAGACTCAGGACAGGGCAGAGACTCAGGACAGGGCAGAGACTCAGGACAGGGCAGAGACTCGGGGCAGGGCAGAGACTCAGGACAGGGCAGAGACTCAGGACAGGGCAGAGACTCAGGACAGGGCAGAGACTCAGGGCAGGGCAGAGACTCAGGACAGGAGAGACTCAGGACAGGGCAGAGACTCAGGACAGGGCAGAGAATCAGGACAGGGCAGAGACTTAGGACAGGGCAGAGACTCAGGACAGGGCAGAGACTCAGGACAGGGCAGAGACTCAGGACAGGGCAGAGACTCAGGACAGGGCAGAGACTCAGGACAGGGCAGAGACTCAGGACAGGGCAGAGACTCAGGACAGGGCAGAGACTCAGGACAGGGCAGAGACTCGGGGCAGGGCAGAGATTCAGGACAGGGCAGAGACTCAGGACAGGGCAGAGCCTCGTGGCAGGGCAGAGACTCGGGGCAGGGCAGAGACTCAGGACAGGGCAGAGACTCAGGACAGGGCAGAGACTCGGGGCAGGGCAGAGACTCAGGACAGGGCAGAGACTCAGGACAGGGCAGAGACTCAGGACAGGGCAGAGACTCAGGACAGGGCAGAGACTCAGGACAGGGCAGAGACTCAGGACAGGGCAGAGACTCAGGACAGGGCAGAGACTCAGGACAGGGCAGAGACTCAGGACAGGGCAGAGACTCAGGACAGGGCAGAGACTCAGGGGGAATGCTAATATGGTATTAATCTGAACTAAATAATTCAATCGAATTGATCAAAACAGGAGAATTCTTTATCTGGTTAAGTGTCTAGTTCTTCTGCTGTTCTGGTCTCCACAGACGTAAGTTGCCTTGGGCCTGAAAGGGACTCATCTCCCCCTCTAGAATGGAGGAACTCTCCTCATTGAAGGAGAGTGACTCTGAGGGGGGAACGCATGTGGCACAGAGGAAGATGCTTTTATCTGTCAAGAGCCTACTTGTTGATTTTTAATGTATTGTTGTTCTCATTAATATTGTTGTTGTAGTTGTTGTTAATGGTAATCCCATGTCCACTACTACTATTATTATTTCTGTTGGTCACACCATTTATTTATAAATATATGTATATATATATATATATATATATATATATATATATATATATATATATATATATATTATAATTTAAATACATCTTTTTATTTTATTTTTTATTTTTCTATATGTATACCTTGACAATGTAAGTAATAATGAACTTGCCATGTCAATAAAGTCAATTGAATTGAGAGAGAGAGAGAGAGAGAGAGAGAGAGAGAGAGAGAAGAGAACAGAGAAATAAGCTATTGAAAGAGAGAGAGTGAGAGAGAGAGAGAAGAGAAGAGAACAGAGATAGAAGCTATTGAAAGAGAGAGAGGAAGCTGAAGGAAAGGAACAAGTGCCACTTGAACGCTGCTCCAAATTAGTCTTGGATGACTCAGGGTCTCCAGCACCTCTTCACCCCTTCCTCTCCTCCTCTCGCCTGTACCCCTCCCTCCTAAACCATTTCTACCTCCCTCCTTCCGGCCCTTTCTCTCTCTACCCCCCTCCCTCCCTAACTCCCTGTCTTCCTTCCCCCGTCCTCTACCTACCTCCTTCCCTCCCTCTCTCTCTGCATCTTCCTGTCACATGGTCAGCATCCCCCCCCCCCCCCAGGGGCTGCTTCAGGTCCACTCTAATTACCTGGAGCAGGGTGTTGTGTGTAGCTGGCCAAAAGAAGGGGCTGTAGGATGTAGGAGCACTTAGAACAAGCACTCTCTGAAAGCTATGGCTTTCTGTCTGTTTTTCTGCCTGTATAACTCTCTCCCCCACCCTGCCTCCCCACCACTCTCTCCCCCACCCTGCCTCCCCACCACTCTCTCCCCCACCCTGCCTCCCCACCACTCTCTCCTCCACCCCACCTCCTTCCCCCACCCTCCCCCACCCTGCCTCCCCACCTCCCTCTCCCCATCACCCTCTCCTCCACTCCACCTCCCTCTCCCCCACCCTTCCTCCCCACCTCCACCCTGCCTCCCTCTCCCCCACCCTGCCTCCCCTCTCCCCATCCCCTCCCTCCCCACCTCCCTCTCCCCCACCCCGCCTCCCTCTCCCCCACCCTGCCTCCCCCACCTCCCCCTCCCCTCCTCTCCCCCACCCTCCCCCTCCTCCCCCCTCCCCACCTCCCTCTCCCCCAACCCCACCTCCCTCTCCTCTCCCTCACCCTCCCTCAGCTCTCCCCCACCCTGCCTCCCCACCTCCCTTTGCTCCCCAACCTCCCTCTCCCCCACCCTTGTACCTCCCCTGAGAGAGAGAGAGAGAGAGAGAGAGAGAGATCTCCCTCTCCCCCCACCAGTGACTACCAAATCTCCCACCAGGACCCCCAGCATCTCCCTGTCCATCTCCCCAGCATCTCTCCCCATCTCCCCACCTCCCTGTCCATCTCCCCCAGCATCTCCCCTCCATCCCCCACCTCCCCCCCCATCCTCCCCCTCCCCACCTCTCTCTCCCCTTCTCCCCACATCTCCCTCTCCCCTTCTCCCCAGCATCTCCCTCTCCCTCACCCTCCCTGGCGTAGCAGCAGTCATTAAGCTGGCAGAATGGTTGATTCATTAACAGTGGAAAAGCACTC
>NC_088221.1:52370311-52380311 GCF_036934945.1 Oncorhynchus masou masou | reverse complement strand
GACAAACACCTCTCTATCTCTGTCACCTTTCACCTCAGATGTGGGAGTGCGACAAAGGCAGATGTGTTGGATTGAGACACATCCAATGCCAAACAACAGATATATATCTCTAGCTTAAACTAATTGATTTCTATGGGGATGTTTGTTATTATGCTAATTAGATTCACGCAGAGGAGCTGAAATCGACCTTATGCGAATAAACACCCTTGTTCCATAATTTTGCAGTATTATCTAGCTAGCCAAAAACCTGTTAAATTTTGCCTGACAGTGACACATTTGATGTTGTTCTGGCTCTGTGCTACAAATGATGACGCGCCAAGCCGGCCACAAGGAGTCGCTAGAGCGCGATGGGACAAGGAAATCCCTGCAGGCCAAACCCTCATCTAACCCGGACGACGCTGGGCCAATTGTAGCACGCAAAGATTGTTGTTTGTTTTGGTTGTGTTTCAGAATTATTTATATACATAAATGGTAAATAATAAATAATATCATTATGGAGTCACTTTTATTGTGATGTTTCAAACACTTCTACTTTAATGTGGATGGTACCACGATTATGGATAGGTACTGAATGAACTGTGAATAATGATGAGTGAGAAAGTTACAGATGCAATTATATCAAACCTGCAAGACATGCTAACCTCTCACCATTACAATAACAGGGGAGGTTAGCATACCCGCCAAGACATGCTAACCTCTCACCATTACAATAACAGGGGAGGTTAGCATACCCCAAGACATGCTAACCTCTCACCATTACAATAACAGGGAGGTTAACATACCCCAAGACATGCTAACCTCTCAACATTACAATAACAGGGGAGGTTAGCATACCCCCAAGACATGCTAACCTCTCATCATTACAATAACAGGGGAGATTAGCATTTTATATCATACCCCAAGACATGCTAACCTCTCATCATTACAATAACAGGGGAGGTTAGCATTTTATATCATACCCCCAAGACATGCTAACCTCTCACCATTACAATAACAGGGAGGTTAGCATTTTATATCATACCCCCAAGACATGCTAACCTCTCATCATTACAATAACAGGGAGGTTAGCATTTTATATCATACCCCCAAGACATGCTAACCTCTCACCATTACAATAACAGGGGAGATTAGCATTTTATATCATACCCCCAAGACATGCTAACCTCTCATCATTACAATAACAGGGGAGGTTAGCATTTTATATCATACCCCCAAGACATGCTAACCTCTCACCATTACAATAACAGGGGAGGTTAGCATTTTATATCATACCCCCAAGACATGCTAACCTCTCACCATTACAATAACAGGGGAGGTTAGCATTTTATATCATACCCCCAAGACATGCTAATCTCTCACCATTACAATAACAGGGGAGGTTAGCATTTTATATCATACCCCAAGACAAGCTAACCTCTCACCATTACAATAACAGGGGAGGTTAGCATTTTATATCATACCCCCAAGACATGCTAACCTCTCACCATTACAATAACAGGGGAGGTTAGCATTTTATATCATACCCCCAAGACATGCTAATCTCTCACCATTACAATAACAGGGGAGGTTAGCCTTTCATATCATCTCCCAAGACATGCTAACCTCTCACCATTACAATAACAGGGGAAATTAGCATTTTATATCATACCCCCAAGACATACAACCTCTCACCATTACAATAACAGGGGAGGTTAGCATTTTATATCATACCCCCAAGACATGCTAATCTCTCACCATTACAATAACAGGGGAGGTTAGCATTTTATATCATACCCCCAAGACATGCTAACCTCTCACCATTACAATAACAGGGGAGGTTAGCATTTTATATCATACCCCCAAGACATGCTAACCTCTCACCATTACAATAACAGGGGAGGTTAGCATTTTATATCATACCCCAAGACATGCTAACCTCTCACCATTACAATAACAGGGGAGGTTAGCATTTTATATCATACCCCAAGACATGCTAACCTCTCACCATTACAATAACAGGGGGTTAGCATTTTATATCATACCTCCAAGACACGCTAACCTCTCAACATTACAATAACAGGGGAGGTTAGCATTTTATATCATACCCCCAAGACATGCTAACCTCTCACCATTACAATAACAGGGGAGGTTAGCATTTTATATCATACCCCCAAGACATGCTAACCTCTCACCATTACAATAACAGGGGAGGTTAGCATACCCCCAAGACATGCTAACCTCTCACCATTACAATAACAGGGGAGGTTAACATACCCCAAGACATGCTAACCTCTCAACATTACAATAACAGGGGAGCATACATACCCAAGACATGCTAACCTCTCATCATTACAATAACAGGGGAGATTAGCATTTTATATCATACCCCCAAGACATGCTAACCTCTCATCATTACAATAACAGGGGAGGTTAGCATTTTATATCATACCCCAAGACATGCTAACCTCTCACCATCACAATAACAGGGGAGGTTAGCATTTTATATCATACCCCAAGACATGCTAACCTCTCATCATTACAATAACAGGGGAGGTTAGCATTTTATATCATACCCCAAGACATGCTAACCTCTCACCATTACAATAACAGGGGAGATTAGCATTTTATATCATACCCCCAAGACATGCTAACCTCTCACCATTACAATAACAGGGGAGGTTAGCATTTTATATCATACCCCCAAGACATGCTAATCTCTCACCATTACAATAACAGGGAGGTTAGCATTTTATATCATACCCCAAGACATGCTAACCTCTCACCATTACAATAACAGGGGAGGTTAGCATTTTATATCATACCCCCAAGACATGCTAACCTCTCACCATTACAATAACAGGGGAGGTTAGCATTTTATATCATACCCCCAAGACATGCTAACCTCTCACCATTACAATAACAGGGGAGGTTAGCATTTTATATCATACCCCAAGACATGCTAACCTCTCACCATTACAATAACAGGGGAGGTTAGCATTTTATATCATACCCCCAAGACATGCTAACCTCTCACCATTACAATAACAGGGGAGGTTAGCATTTTATATCATACCTCCAAGACATGCGAACCTCTAAATACAATAACAGAGGAGGTTATCATATCCCCAAAACATGCTAACATCTCATCATTACAATAACAGGAGAGGTTAGCATGTCTTGGGGGTATGATAACCTCCTTATTGTATTTAGAGGTTAGCATTTTATATCATTCTCCAAGACATGCTAACCTCTCACCATTACAATAACAGGGGAGGTTAGCATTTTATATCATATGACTGCTGAATAGTTAATCAAAGGGCTACCCAGACTTTCTGCTTTTCACCCCCTACCAGTACTCCTTGTATATAGCCGGTCTGTGGCCTGTCTGTGGCCTGTATGTAGCCTGTCTGTGGCCTGTCTGTGGCCTGTATATAGCCGGTCTGTGGCCTGTCTGTGGCCTGTATATAGCCTGTCTGTGGCCTGACAGTGGCTTGTATATAGCCGGTCTGTGGCCTGTCTGTGGCCTGTCTGTGGCCTGTCTGTGGCCTGTCTGTGGCCTGACAGTGGCCTGTCTGTGGCCTGTATATAGCCTGTCTGTGGCCTGTCTGTGGCCTGACAGTGGCTTGTTTGTGGCCTGTCTGTGGCCTGTCTGTGGCCTGTCTGTGGCCTGTCTGTGGCCTGACAGTGGCTTGTTTGTGGCCTGTCTGTGGCCTGTCTGTGGCCTGTCTGTGGCCTGTCTGTGGTTTGTTTGTGGCCTGTATATAGCCTGTCTGTGGCATGTCTGTGGCCTGACAGTGCCTTTTTTGTGGCCTGTATATAGCCTGTCTGTGGCAAGTATATAGCTTGTCTGTGGCCTGTCTGTGGCCTGTCTGTGGCATGTCTGTGGCCTGTCTGTGGCATGTCTGTGGCCTGTCTGTGGTCTGTCTGTGGCCTGTCTGTGGCCTGTAAATAGCCTGTCTGTGGCCTGTCTGTGGCCTGTATATAGCCGGTCTGTGGCCTGTCTGTGGCCTGTATATAGCCTGTCTGTGGCCTGTCTGTGGCCTGACAGTGGCTTGTTTGTGGCCTGTCTGTGGCCTGTCTGTGGCCTGTCTGTGGCCTGACAGTGGCTTGTTTGTGGCCTGTCTGTGGTCTGTCTGTGGCCTGTCTGTGGCCTGTAAATAGCCTGTCTGTGGCCTTTCTGTGGCCTGTATATAGCCGGTCTGTGGCCTGTCTGTGGCCTGTATATAGCCTGTCTGTGGCCTGTCTGTGGCCTGACAGTGGCTTGTTTGTGGCCTGTCTGTGGCCTGTCTGTGGCCTGTCTGTGGTTTGTTTGTGGCCTGTATATAGCCTGTCTGTGGCATGTCTGTGGCCTGTCTGTGGCATGTCTGTGGCCTGTCTGTGGTCTGTCTGTGGCCTGTCTGTGGCCTGTAAATAGCCTGTCTGTGGCCTGTCTGTGGCCTGTATATAGCCGGTCTGTGGCCTGTCTGTGGCCTGTATATAGCCTGTCTGTGGCCTGTCTGTGGCCTGACAGTGGCTTGTTTGTGGCCTGTCTGTGGCCTGTCTGTGGCCTGTCTGTGGCCTGACAGTGGCCTGTCTGTGGCCTGTCTGTGGCCTGTCTGTGGCCTGTCTGTGGTTTGTTTGTGGCCTGTATATAGCCTGTCTGTGGCATGTCTGTGGCCTGTCTGTGGCATGTCTGTGGCCTGACAGTGGCTTTTTTGTGGCCTGTATATAGCCTGTCTGTGGCAAGTATATAGCTTGTCTGTGGCCTGTCTGTGGCATGTCTGTGGCCTGTCTGTGGCCTGTCTGTGGCATGTCTGTGGCCTGTCTGTGGTCTGTCTGTGGCCTGTCTGTGGCCTGTAAATAGCCTGTCTGTGGCCTGTCTGTGGCCTGTATATAGCCGGTCTGTGGCCTGTCTGTGGCCTGACAGTGGCCTGTCTGTGGCCTGTCTGTGGCCTGTATATAGCCGGTCTGTGGCCTGTCTGTGGCCTGTATATAGCCTGTCTGTGGCCTGTCTGTGGCCTGACAGTGGCTTGTTTGTGGCCTGTCTGTGGCCTGTCTGTGGCCTGTCTGTGGCCTGTCTGTGGCCTGTTTGTGGCATGTCTGTGGCTTGTCTGTGGCCTGTCTGTGGCTTGTTTGTGGCCTGTCTGTGGCCTGTCTGTGGCCTGTCTGTGGCCTGTATATAGCCGGTCTGTGGCCTGTCTGTGGCCTGACAGTGGCCTGTCTGTGGCCTGTCTGTGGCCTGTATATAGCCGGTCTGTGGCCTGTCTGTGGCCTGTATATAGCCTGTCTGTGGCCTGTCTGTGGCCTGACAGTGGCTTGTTTGTGGCCTGTCTGTGGCCTGTCTGTGGCCTGTCTGTGGCCTGTCTGTGGCCTGTCTGTGGCCTGTCTGTGGCCTGACAGTGGCCTGTCTGTGGCCTGTATATAGCCTGTCTGTGGCCTGTCTGTGGCCTGACAGTGGCTTGTTTGTGGCCTGTCTGTGGCCTGTCTGTGGCCTGTCTGTGGCCTGTCTGTGGCCTGACAGTGGCTTGTTTGTGGCCTGTCTGTGGCCTGTCTGTGGCCTGTCTGTGGTTTGTTTGTGGCCTGTATATAGCCTGTCTGTGGCATGTCTGTGGCCTGACAGTGCCTTTTTGTGGCCTGTATATAGCCTGTCTGTGGCAAGTATATAGCTTGTCTGTGGCCTGTCTGTGGCCTGTCTGTGGCATGTCTGTGGCCTGTCTGTGGCATGTCTGTGGCCTGTCTGTGGTCTGTCTGTGGCCTGTCTGTGGCCTGTAAATAGCCTGTCTGTGGCCTGTCTGTGGCCTGTATATAGCCGGTCTGTGGCCTGTCTGTGGCCTGTATATAGCCTGTCTGTGGCCTGTCTGTGGCCTGACAGTGGCTTGTTTGTGGCCTGTCTGTGGCCTGTCTGTGGCCTGTCTGTGGCCTGTCTGTGGCCTGACAGTGGCTTGTTTGTGGCCTGTCTGTGGTCTGTCTGTGGCCTGTCTGTGGCCTGTAAATAGCCTGTCTGTGGCCTGTCTGTGGCCTGTATATAGCCGGTCTGTGGCCTGTCTGTGGCCTGTATATAGCCTGTCTGTGGCCTGTCTGTGGCCTGACAGTGGCTTGTTTGTGGCCTGTCTGTGGCCTGTCTGTGGCCTGTCTGTGGCCTGTCTGTGGTTTGTTTGTGGCCTGTATATAGCCTGTCTGTGGCATGTCTGTGGCCTGTCTGTGGCATGTCTGTGGCCTGTCTGTGGTCTGTCTGTGGCCTGTCTGTGGCCTGTAAATAGCCTGTCTGTGGCCTGTCTGTGGCCTGTATATAGCCGGTCTGTGGCCTGTCTGTGGCCTGTATATAGCCTGTCTGTGGCCTGTCTGTGGCCTGACAGTGGCTTGTTTGTGGCCTGTCTGTGGCCTGTCTGTGGCCTGTCTGTGGCCTGTCTGTGGCCTGACAGTGGCTTGTTTGTGGCCTGTCTGTGGCCTGTCTGTGGCCTGTCTGTGGCCTGTCTGTGGTTTGTTTGTGGCCTGTATATAGCCTGTCTGTGGCATGTCTGTGGCCTGTCTGTGGCATGTCTGTGGCCTGACAGTGGCTTTTTTGTGGCCTGTATATAGCCTGTCTGTGGCAAGTATATAGCCGGTCTGTGGCCTGTCTGTGGCCTGACAGTGGCCTGTCTGTGGCCTGTCTGTGGCCTGTATATAGCCGGTCTGTGGCCTGTCTGTGGCCTGTATATAGCCTGTCTGTGGCCTGTCTGTGGCCTGACAGTGGCTTGTTTGTGGCCTGTCTGTGGCCTGTCTGTGGCCTGTCTGTGGCCTGTCTGTGGCCTGTTTGTGGCATGTCTGTGGCTTGTCTGTGGCCTGTCTGTGGCTTGTTTGTGGCCTGTCTGTGGCCTGTCTGTGGCCTGTCTGTGGCATGTCTATGGCCTGTCTGTGGCATGTCTATGGCCTGTCTGTGTCCTGTCTGTGGCCTGTCTGTGGCATGTCTGTGGCCTGTATTTCCCGAAGCGGATGCTTTGTCCGGACCTAGGCAACAACGTGGACGAAATTAGGGCACGAGTTGCCTTCCAGAGAGACATCAGAGATTGTAACATTCTCTGTTTCACAGAAACATATCTCACTCGGGATACGTCATCAGAGTTGGTACAGCCACCCAATTTCTTTACGCATCCCGCCAACAGACACAAACATCTCTCTGGCAAGAAGAAGGGCGGGGGTGTAACACCTCATGGTGTGATCATAACAACATACAGGAACTCAAGTCCTTTTGTTCACCTGACCTATAATTCCTTACAATCAAATGCCGACCACATTATCTACCAAGAGAATTTTCTTCGATTATAATCACAGCCGTGTTTATCTCCCCCAAGAAGATACCTCGATGGCCCTGAAAGAACTTCACTGCACTCTATGTAAACTGGAAACCATTTATCCTGAGGCTGCATTTATTGTAGCTGGAGATTTTAACAAAGATAATCTGAGAACAAGGCTTCCTAAATTCTATCAGCTTATCGAATGCGCGACATGATCTGGTAGCTTTCTGGATCATTGCTACTCTAACTTCCACGATGCATACAAAGCCCTCCTCCCTTCGGCAAATCCGACCATGACTCCATTTTATTGCTCCCAGCCTATAGACATAAACTAATACATGAAACGCCCGTGCTGAGGTCTATCCAACGTTGGATTGACCAATCAGATTCCACGCTTCAAGATTGCTTCGATCATGACAACAACATTGATGTATAGGCTAACTCGGTGAGCGAGTCTATTAGCAAGTGCATCAGTGATTTCGTACCCACTGTGACTATTAAAACCTTCCCTAACCAGAAACCGTGGATTGATTGCAGCAGTCGCACAAAACTGAAAGCGCGAGCCACCCTTTTAACTTCTTGCGTCGCGCAATCCCGAACCGGGATCCTATTTATAGCCTCAAGCTCATTAGCATAACGCAACGTTAACTATTCATGAAAATCGCAAATGAAATGAAAATAAAAATATTTATTAGTATTTATAGTAGTATTTAGTATTTATTTATAGTAGTATTTATAGTATTGATAGCTAGCATAGCTATAAGCCTAGAATTCAGCCAGCAACATTTTCACAAAAACAAGAAAAGCATTCAAATAAAATAATTTACCTTTGAAGAACTTCAGATGTTTTCAATGAGGAGACTGTCAGTTAGATAGCAAATGTTCAGTTTTTCAAAAATATTATTTGTGTAGGACAAATCGCTCCGTTTTGTTCACATTTGGCTATGAAAAAAACCTGTATCCAGTCATAGCCTCAAGCTCATTAGCATAATGTAACGTTAACTATTTATGAAAGTCGCAAATTAAATGAAATAAATATGCTATCTCTCAAGCTTAGCCTTTTCTTAACAACACTGTCATCTCAGATTTTCAAAATATGCTTTTCAACCATAGCAAAACAAGCATTTGTGTAAGAGTATTGATAGCTAGCGTAGCATTTAGCGTAGCATTTAGCGTAGCATTTAGCGTAGCATTTAGCGTAGCATTTAGTGGGCAACATTTTCACAAAAAACAGAAAAGCATTCAAATAAAATCATTTACCTTTGAAGAACTTCAGATGTTTTCAATGAGGAGACTCTCAGTTAGATAGCAAATGTTCAGTTTTTCCTGAAGGATTCTTTGTGTAGGAGAAAAATGCTCCGTTTTGTACATCACTTTTGGCTACCAAAAAACCCCGAAAATTCTGTCACCAAAACGCCAAACTTTTTTCCAAATTAACTCCATAATATCGACTGAAACATGGCAAACATTGTTTAGAATCAATCCTCAAGGTGTTTTTCACATATCTCTTCATTGATATATCGTTCGTGGAAGTCTGCTTTTTTCTCTGAATTAAATGGAAAAATACTTGCAGCTGAGGTTTACGCACCAATTTCGACACAGGACACCGGGCGGACACCTGGTAAATGTGGTCTCTTATGGTCAATCTTCCAATGATTTGCCTACAAATACGTCACAATGCTGCAGACACCTTGGGAAAACGGCAGAAATTGTGGGCTCTCTCCTTGCGCATTCACAGCCATATAAGGAGACATTGGAAAACAGCGCTTCAAAAATTTTGCTAATTTCCTGTTTGAAGTTTCATCTTGGTTTCGCCTGTAGCATCAGTTCTGTGGCACTCACAGATAATATCTTTGCAGTTTTGAAAACGTCAGAGTGTTTCCTTTCCAAAGCTGTCAATTATATGCATAGTCGAGCATCTTTTCATGACAAAATATCTTGTTTAAAACGGGAACGTTTTTTTATCCAAAAATGAAATACTGCCCCTAGAGTTCAAAGAGGTTTTAATCAGGGCAAGGCGACTGGAAACATGACCGAATACAAACAGTTATTCCCTCCGCAAGGAAATCAAACAAGCAAAGTGTCAGTATAGAGAAGAAGAAGAGGTAGGGTCGCAATTCAACGGCTCAGACATGAGACTTATGTGGCAGGGTCTACAGTCAATCACTGATTACAAAAAGAAAAACCAGCCCCGTTGCGGACATCGACCTCTTGCTCCCAGACATATTAAACAACTTCTTTGCTCGCTTTGAGGACAATACAGTGCCACTGACACGGCCCGCTACCAAAGCCTGTGGGCTCTCCTTCACTGTGGCCTTGAGTAAAACATGTAAACGCGTTAACTCTCGCAAGGCTGCCGGCATCCCTAGCCACTTCCTCAGAGCAAGTGCAGACCAGCTGGCTGGTGTGTTGACAGACATATTCAATCAAATCCTATCCCAGTCTGTTGTCCCCACATGCTTCAAGGTGGCCACCATTGTTCCTGTACCCAAGAAAGCAAAGGTAACTGAACTAAATTACTATCACTTCTGTCATCATGAAGTGCTATAAGAGACTAGTCAAGGATCATATCACCTCCACCTTACCTAACACCCTAGACCCACTCAAATTTGCTTACCACTCCAATAGGTCCATAGGCAAGCAATCGCCCGTCACACTGCCCTACTCCATCTGGAAAAGTGGAATAATAATAATAATATGTACGAATGCTGTTTATTGACTACAGCTCAGCATTTAACACCATAGTACCCTAAAACTCGAGACCCTGG
>NC_088221.1:52330311-52367811 GCF_036934945.1 Oncorhynchus masou masou | reverse complement strand
GTGCAAGCCCTTCTCCAACCTTTTACATCCACAGCACTATCTCACATAACTAAATAACTGTATTTATGTCATTGGTCAGAATCTCTGTCTCTCTCTCCTTCTATCCTCTCTCTCTCTCTCTTTCTCTCCCTATCTCTCCTTCTATCCTCTCTCTCTCTCTCTCTCTCCTTCTATCCTCTCTCTCTCTCTCTCCTTCTATCCTCTCTCACTCTCTCTCTCTCTCCTTCTATCCTCTCTCACTCTCTCTCTCTCTCTCCATTTATCCTATCTCTCTCTCTCTCCTTCTATCCTCTCTCTGTCTCTCTCCTTCTATCCTCTCTCACCCTATCTCTCCTTCTATCCTCTCTCTCTCTCTCTCTCCCTATCTCTCCTTCTATCCTCTCTCTCTCCCTATCTCTCCTTCTATCCTCTCTCTCTCTCTCTCTCTCCCTATCTCTCCTTCTTTCCTCTCTCTCTCTCCCCTATCTCTCCTTCTATCCTCTCTCTCTCTCCCCTATCTCTCCTTCTATCCTCTCTCTCTCTATCTCTCTCTCTCTCTCTCTCTCCCTATCTCTCCTTCTATCCTCTCTCTCTCCCTATCTCTCCTTCTATCCTCTCTCTCTCTCTCTCTCTCCCTATCTCTCCTTCTATCCTCTCTCTCTCTCCCTATCTCTCCTTCTATCCTCTCTCTCTCTCTCTCCCTATCTCTCCTTCTATCCTCTCTCTCTCCCTATCTCTCCTTCTATCCTCTCTCTCTCTCCCTATCTCTCCTTCTATCCTCTCTCTCTCTCTCCCTATCTCTCCTTCTATCCTCTCTCTCTCTCCCTATCTCTCCTTCTATCCTCTCTCTCTCTCTCTCTCTCTCTCCCTATCTCTCCTTCTATCCTCTCTCTCTCCTATCTCTCCTTCTATCCTCTCTCTCTCTCTCCCTATCTCTCCTTCTATCCTCTCTCTCTCTCTCTCTCTCTCTCTCCCTATCTCTCCTTCTATCCTCTCTCTCTCCCTATCTCTCCTTCTATCCTCTCTCTCTCTCTCCTCCCTCTCTCTCTCCCTATCCTCCTCTATCCTCTCTCTCTCCCCTATCTCTCCTTCTATCCTCTCTCTCTCTCCTCTCTCTCCTATCTCTCCTTCTATCCTCTCTCTCTCTCTCCTATCTCCTCCTCTCTCTCCCTATCTCTCCTTCTCTATCCTCTCTCTCTCTCCCCTATCTCTCCTTCTATCCTCTCTCTCTCCCTCCCTCTCCTTCTATCTCTCTCTCTCCCTATCTCTCCTTCTATCCTCTCTCTCTCTCCCTATCTCTCCTTCTATCTCTCCTTCTCCCTATCTCTCCTTCTATCCTCTCCTCTCCTCTCTCTCTCCCTATCTCTCCTTCTCTCTCTCTCTCTCTCTCCCTATCTCTCCTTCTATCCTCTCTCTCTCTCTCTCCCCTATCTCTCCTTCTATCTCTCTCTCTCTCTCTCTCTCTCTCTCCTATCTCTCCTTCTATCCTCTCTCTCTCCTCCCTATCTCTCCTTCTATCCTCTCTCTCTCTCTCTCTCCTTCTCTCTCTCCCTATCTCTCCTTCTATCCTCTCTCTCTCCCTATCTCTCCTTCTATCCTCTCTCTCTCCTCTCTCTCCTCCTATCTCTCCTTCTATCCTATCTCTCTCCCTATCTCTCCTTCTATCCTCTCTCTCTCTCCCTATCTCTCCTTCTATCCTCTCTCTCTCTCTCCCTAACTCTCCTTCTTTCCTCTCTCTCTCTCTCCCTATCTCTCCTTCTATCCTCTCTCTCTCTCCCTATCTATCCTTCTATCCTCTCTCTCTCCCTATCTCTCCTTCTATCCTCTCTCTCTCGCTATCTCTCCTTCTATCCTCTCTCTATCTCTCCTTCTATCCTCTCTCTCTCCCTATCTCTCCTTCTATCCTCTCTCTCTCCCTATCTCTCCTTCTATCCTCTCTCTCTCGCTATCTCTCCTTCTATCCCCTCTCTCTCTCTATCTCTCCTTCTATCCTCTCTCTCTCTCTATCTCTCCTTCTATCCTCTCTCTCTCCCTATCTCTCCTTCTTTCCTCTCTCTCTCCCTATCTCTCCTTCTATCCTCTCTCTCTCTCCCTCCTTCTATCCTCTCTCTCTCTCTCCTTCTATCCTCTCTCTCTCTCCTTCTATCCTCTCTCTCTCTCTCTAACTCTAATTGGTTACATATCAATAAAGAAAATAAGAGATGTAGTGTGTCAAGCCAATAACAAGTGCCGACTCTGCAATACTGTCCTGAGAAGAAATCTATACCTTGAATGAGATGGAGAATGCAGGAGCAGGGCTCTTAAGAAATGTCTTCCCCTTAATGTTTCCTTAAACTTCAAGTCAGGTTCACACAACATCTTGAGGCAAATATCCCCCATTCGGTATGGATATCAACGTTATCGGCATTCAGTATGGATATCAATGTAAACAGAATTCGGTATAGATATCAATGTTATCAGCATCCAGTATCAGCGTTCAGCATTCAGTATAGATATCAATGTAAACAGCATTCAGAATGGATATCAATGTTGTCAGCATGTTTGGAGTTGAACCAGCTGGCTATGTAGCTAAACAATGGAAGCTGCAGAATCCATGGTTAGGTAGCTAGCTGGCTACCAACTCGGTCAGTTAGCTTGACGTGCTAGAAATTGAGAAAAATGACTAAATAAAATAATTGTTTTATTATCTTCTGAATCAATGTGTTAATATATATGAATTTAGAGGGGGGTCTGAATCAATGTCTTGAATGTCTTGAATGTAGAAGTAGGAGTTCTATTTGGCATCTCCCAAAATAAACATGATCTCTTTGACAAGACATTGCATCAGTGAATCAGTACATCTCCATGGTAACCAGAGACACTTTTTGCAATACATGTCTTCGAACTACCGTGAAACCCTTCTTAAATTTCACCCGTACCTACGGAAATGTCAGAGGGGAGTCTTTGTTACACCCTTAAACGATTTCCTTGGTTGACGGGAAATTTGTCTTTATTTCGTCTTGAATCTATGGATTTCATATGATTGGGCAGGGGACAAAGCTATGGGTGGACATTCTTGCAGTCAGCATGCCAATTGCACACTCTCTCAAAACTTGGAGACATCTGTGGCATTTTGTTGTGTGACAAAACTTAAACATTTTATATTACTTCCGGTTCCGGGTTGGAGCGAGCGGTCGCATCTACACTTCGGTCTGCAGGTAGTATGACTTTTCATTACATTTCATTATAGTACAACGGTTTGATTTGTCTAATCTTTGCAATTTCTTCTTAGCTAGCTACATAGCCATCTTTGTATCAAAGATAATTGCGTAATTATCGTATTTCGTCGTCCTAACGTAGTCTACACTGCTATCTGCCCAGCAGCTAGCTAACGTCCACCGAATTCCAGCACTGTAGAAACTATTACACTCAACTGAACGACTTGATTAGTGTAGTGTTAGCTAGCTACATAGCTGTCTTTGCTGTCTTCGTATCCAAGATAATTGTGTAGTTTAGAGTGTGTAGACTTAGAGTGATTATCTTAATTTACCGAGGTTAGCTAGCCAGCTATTTGTCGTCCTTAACGTAGGAGATACTGCTAGCTAGCTAGCCAACAGCTAGCCAACGTCTACCGAACAGAACTTCAACAACCCGGTCAACATTCCGCTTCGCTCCACAGGTAGTATCACATTTTCATTTCACTTCATTACAGTACAACGGTTTAATTTGTTTGATCGTAGCTAGCTAGCTACATAGCCGTCTTTGTATCTAAGACAATTGTGTAGTCTAGAGCGATTTTCTAGGTTAGCTAGCCAGCTATTGTCGTTCTTTTAACGTAACGTAACGTAATCAACACTGCTAGCTAGCCAGCTAGCCCCCGAATAGCAGCACTGTAGAAACTATTACACTTGACGGAACGACTTGATTAGTGTAGTGTCAACAACGCAGCCACTGCCAGCTAGCCTACTCCAGCAGTACTGTATCATTTCAATCATTTTAGTCAATAAGATTCTTGCTACATAAGCTTAACTTTCTGAACATTCGAGATGTGTAGTCCACTTGTCATTCCAATCTCCTTTGCATTAGCGTAGCCTCTTCTGTAGCCTGTCAACTATGTGTCTATCTATCCCTGTTCTCTCCTCTCTGCACAGACCATACAAACGCTCCACACCGCGTGGCCGCGGCCACCCTAATCTGGTGGTCCCAGCGCGCACGACCCACGTGGAGTTCCAGGTCTCCGGTAGCCTCTGGAACTGCCGATCTGCGGCCAACAAGGCAGAGTTCATCTCAGCCTATGCCTCCCTCCAGTCCCTCGACTTCTTGGCACTGACGGAAACATGGATCACCACAGATAACACTGCTACTCCTACTGCTCTCTCTTCGTCCGCCCACGTGTTCTCGCACACCCCGAGAGCTTCTGGTCAGCGGGGTGGTGGCACCGGGATCCTCATCTCTCCCAAGTGGTCATTCTCTCTTTCTCCCCTTACCCATCTGTCTATCGCCTACTTTGAATTCCATGCTGTCACAGTTACCAGCCCTTTCAAGCTTAACATCCTTATCATTTATCGCCCTCCAGGTTCCCTCGGAGAGTTCATCAATGAGCTTGATGCCTTGATAAGCTCCTTTCCTGAGGACGGCTCACCTCTCACAGTCCTGGGCGACTTTAACCTCCCCACGTCTACCTTTGACTCATTCCTCTCTGCCTCCTTCTTTCCACTCCTCTCCTCTTTGACCTCACCCTCTCACCTTCCCCCCCTACTCACAAGGCAGGCAATACGCTCGACCTCATCTTTACTAGATGCTGTTCTTCCACTAACCTCATTGCAACTCCCCTCCATGTCTCCGACCACTACCTTGTATCCTTTTCCCTCTCGCTCTCATCCAACACTTCCCACACTGCCCCTACTCGGATGGTATCGCGCCGTCCCAACCTTCGCTCTCTCTCCCCCGCTACTCTCTCCTCTTCCATCCTATCATCTCTTCCCTCTGCTCAAACCTTCTCCAACCTATCTCCTGAAACTATCTCCTATCTCCTGATTCTGCCTCCTCAACCCTCCTCTCTTCCCTTTCTGCATCCTTTGACTCTCTATGTCCCCTATCCTCCAGGCCTCCTCTCCACCCTCTCCGAGTTGGGCATCTCCGGCGCGGCCCACGCTTGGATTGCGTCCTACCTGACAGGTCGCTCCTACCAGGTGGCGTGGCGAGAATCTGTCTCCTCACCACGCGCTCTCACCACTGGTGTCCCCCAGGGCTCTGTTCTAGGCCCTCTCCTATTCTCGCTATACACCAAGTCACTTGGCTCTGTCATAACCTCACATGGTCTCTCCTATCATTGCTATGCAGACGACACACAATTAATCTTCTCCTTTCCCCCTTCTGATGACCAGGTGGCGAATCGCATCTCTGCATGTCTGGCAGACATATCAGTGTGGATGACGGATCACCACCTCAAGCTGAACCTCGGCAAGACGGAGCTGCTCTTCCTCCCGGGGAAGGACTGCCCGTTCCATGATCTCGCCATCACGGTTGACAACTCCATTGTGTCCTCCTCCCAGAGCGCTAAGAACCTTGGCGTGATCCTGGACATCACCCTGTCGTTCTCAACTAACATCAAGGCGGTGGCCCGTTCCTGTAGGTTCATGCTCTACAACATCCGCAGAGTACGACCCTGCCTCACACAGGAAGCGGCACAGGAAGCGGCGCAGGTCCTAATCCAGGCACTTGTCATCTCCCGTCTGGATTACTGCAACTCGCTGTTGGCTGGGCTCCCTGCCTGTGCCATTAAACCCCTACAACTCATCCAGAACGCCGCAGCCCGTCTGGTGTTCAACCTTCCCAAGTTCTCTCACGTCACCCCGCTCCTCCGCTCTCTCCACTGGCTTCCAGTTGAAGCTCGCATCCGCTACAAGACCATGGTGCTTGCCTACGGAGCTGTGAGGGGAACGGCACCACAGTACCTCCAGGCTCTGATCAGGCCCTACACCCAAACAAGGGCACTGCGTTCATCCACCTCTGGCCTGCTCGCCTCCCTACCACTGAGGAAGTACAGTTCCCGCTCAGCCCAGTCAAAACTGTTCGCTGCTCTGGCCCCCCAATGGTGGAACAAACTCCCTCACGACGCCAGGACGCCAGGACAGCGGAGTCAATCACCACCTTCCGGAGACACCTGAAACCCCACCTCTTTAAGGAATACCTAGGATAGGATAAAGTTATCCTTCTCACCCCCCCCTTAAATGATTTAGATGCACTATTGTAAAGTGGCTGTTCCACTGGATGTCATTAGGTGAATTCACCAATTTGTAAGTCGCTCTGGATAAGAGCGTCTGCCAAATGACTCAAATGTAAATGTAAATTAATATTCACCTGTGTAATGATCATGCTTCTTGATGTGCCACACCTGTCAGGTGGATGGATTATCTTGGCAAAGGAGAAATGCTCACTAACAGGGATATAAACAAATTTGTGAAAAACATTTGAGAGAAATAAGCTTTTTGTGCGTGGAACATTTCTGGGATATTTTATTTCAGCTCATGAAACATGGGACCAACACTTTACATGTTGTGTTTTATATTTTAGTTCAGTGTTTTACAGAGATCCAATCTTGCTGAACATTTTCACAAACTCTTTGTCTCACTAATTGTCTAAATAAGGTATAGACAAAGACAAAACTACAATGGACTGTTTCAAGAAGGGTGCAGGAGAGTTTCAAAGTAAAGTGAACATTGTTGCAAATTCTACAGACTTTCCTTGGCAACTGTTGATATCTTTTTCATTCCAAAGCAACATATATTTGAACAAGCATGTTGACACTAAGCTGTGAGTAAAACAGGAATTTGTTCAGAAGACATAAATGCAATAATGAATCTGTCATTGTGAAGGCTGCCTCGGGCACGCAGTATGGAGAACGAGAGCTTCTCAAAACACATCACCATGTCACTACCTATAACCAAGAATACAGTGTAGGGAGGGACTCTTCTGCTTTGAAGGTGACAACCATAAAGACAGAGAGAGTGAGAGAGCGAGCGATATATGGGGAGAGAGAGAGAGAGAGAGAGAGAGAGAGAGAGAGAGAGAGAGAGAGACACGGAGAGAGAGACACGGAGAGAGAGAGAGACAGAGACACGGAGAGAGAGAGAGAGACAGAGACATGGAGAGAGAGAGAGAGACAGAGACACGGAGAGAGAGACAGACAGACAGAGAGACAGAGAGACAGAGAGACAGAGAGAGAGAGAGAGTGAAATATAGATGGGGGAGAGAGAGAGAGAGAGAGAGTGAAATATAGATGGGGGAGAGAGAGAGAGAGAGATCTCCTCAGGATGGTGGAGGTACTGTTGTTTCAGAAGGTGGGGCGGGGGACCTTTGTTGCTGGGGTGATGGGTGTGTGGGTCCATGCCAAGTATTGCATCTTTTAGGTCCTTGACAAAGGTTCTGATACTGTCCTGATCAAGATGTATATTATCATATAAGTGTTGACATGTCAGAGTGGGGTGGTGAGCCGTTCTGACTTTGAGCAGTGAGGCACAGTCCACAGTGATCTGTTGATTTATTTTGTCGATCAGCTTTCCTGATTTATTTGAATTTGAATTTGAGGGAGAGAGAGAGAGAGAGAGAGAGAGAGAGCAAGAGAGAGAGAGAAGGAGAGACAGAGAGAGAGAGAGAGAGAGAGAGAGCGAGAGAGTGATTTCAAAAAAGCCTTCGACTCAATTTGGCATGAGGGTCTGCTATACAAACTGATGGAAAGTGGTGTTGGGGGTAAAACATACGACATCATAAAATCCATGAACACAAACAACAAGTGTGCGGTTAAAATTGGCAAAAAACACACACATTTCTTCACACAGGGTCGTGGGGTTAGACAGGGATGCAGCTTAAGCCCCACCCTCTTCAACATATATATCAACAAACTGGCGCGGGCACTAGAAAAGTCGGCAGCACCCGGCCTCACCCTACTAGAATCTGAAGTCAAATGTCTGCTGTTTGCTGATGATCTGGTACTTCTGTCACCAACCAAGGAGGGCCTACAGCATCACCTAGATCTTATGCACAGATTCTGTCAGACCTGGGCCCTGACAGTAAATCTCAGTAAGACCAAAATAATGGTGTTCCAAAAAAGGTCCAGTCACCAGGACCACGAATACAAATTCCATCTAGACACTGTTGCCCTAGAGCACACAAAAAACTATACATACCTTGGCCTAAACATCAACGCCACAGGTAACTTCCACAAAGCTGTGAACGATCTGAGAGACAAGGCAAGAAGGGCATTCTATGCCATCAAAAGGAACATAAATTTCAACATACCAAATAGGATCTGGCTAAAAATATACTTGAATCAGTCATAGAGCCCATTGCCCTTTATGGTTGTGAGGTCTGGGGTCCGCTCACCAACCAAGACTTCACAAAATGGGACAAACACCAAATTGAGACTCTGCACGCAGAATTCTGCAAAAATATCCTCCGTGTACAACGTAGAACACCAAATAATGCATGCAGAGCAGAATTAAGCCGATACCCACTAATTATCAAAATTCAGAAAAGAGCTGTTAAATTCTATAACCACCTAAAAGGAAGCGATTCCCAAACCTTCCACAACAAAGCCATCACCTACAGAGAGATGAACCTGGAGAAGAGTCCCTTAAGCAAGCTGGTCCTGGGGCTCTGTTCACAAACACACCCTACAGAGCCCCAGGACAGCAGCACAATTAGACCCAACCAAATCATGAGAAAACAAAAAGATAAATACTTGACACATTGGAAAGAATTAACAAAAAAACTGAGCAAACTAGAATGCTATTTGGCCCTAAACAGAGAGTACACAGCGGCAGAATACCTGACCAGGCAAAGAGAGGAGTCACAAAAGCAGAAAAAAATGCTTTACAGCGAAAGCTGTTGTCACGCCCTGGTCTATATTTATTATGTTTATCTTTATTTATTGGGTCTGGCCAGGATGTGACATGGGTTATTGTGGTGTGTTTTTGTCTTGGGGTTTTGTGTGATGTCTAGCATTAGTCTATGGCTACCTGAGGCGGTTCTCAATCAGAGTCAGGTGATTATCGTTGTCTCTGATTGGGAACCATATTTAGGCAGCCATATTCTTTGTGTGTTTCGTGGGTGATTGTCCTTAGTGTCCTTGTTCCTGTCGCTGTGTTAGTTTACATAAGTATAGGCTGTTTCGGTTTTCGTTACGTTCATTACGTTCTGGTTTTTGTAGTATTTTGTATTGATTCGTGTTTACGTTTTTTGATTAAACATGGATCGCAATCTACACGCTGCATTTTGGTCCGACTCTCTTTCGCCTACAGAAAACCGTTACAGCTGTTCTGTAATGTGCATATTTATACAATAGACTTGACTGTAAAGCATTTTTGCGCTCGCCCTCCAATTTCACCAGCTATCGTTGACAGGTGTCCCGCTAGCTGGAAGCCTCTCCTTAATTAACTTATCAATTTCAAAATATCGTGTGGGTTCTGGCACGTGTCACTCTGCACTGATACCATGTGCAGTGAACAGTAGCTATCGCTGGGTTTGCCAAGTTATTTGATATCACTGATTTCCCAACGAAGGGCCTCCACACCCCCTCTATATCAATCACTGATTTCCCAACGAAGGGCCTCCAGACCCCCTCTATATCAATCACTGATTTCCCAATGAAGGGCCTACAGACCCCCTCTATATCAATCACTGATTTCCTAATGAAGAGCCTCCAGACTCCCTCTCTATTCATCACTGATTTCCCAACGAAGAGCCTCCAGACCCCCTCTCTATTAATCACTGATTGATCAATCTAATCAAGGGCCTCAAAGACCATTTCAGTACAGTCAGAGACAATTGCAATGGTGATTTCAATAAATTAATTTAGCTTACAGATTAATTTGATGGTCAAAAGTTAAATCTCACAAATGGTAATGTTCAGAGACTCACATGTTAGATCTACAATGGGGAAAGCAGCCCCTGTCAGGAGCAAATGATATGTACATCCATTATGGAATGAGATATTGGACAGACAACTGATGGAAATGAACAGTCATCCGGGATTCATCCGGGATGATGAAGAAGGCTGCAGCTGTCTCATTCGGTCAAATGAAAGTGTTACAACCATTATGGCATGTCTGTGGAGGACGCACAACAAACTGATTTTATACGGCAGCTTAAACAAAAGGTACAAGAGGTCCGGCAGACTACAGTAGAGCAGACTACCGTAGAGCAGACTACCGTAGAGCAGACTACAGTAGAGCAGACTACCATAGAGCAGACTACAGTAGAGCAGACTACAGTAGAGCAGACTACCGTAGAGCAGACTACCGTGGAGCAGACTACAGCAGACTACAGTTGATACACATAAAAATGTATCAACTGGTATCAAAAATGGTTAAAAGAAATGTCCATCATCCTTGAGATGTTTCTACAACTTGATTGGAGTCCATCTGTGGTAAATTCAATTGATTGGACATGATTTGGAAAGGCACAAACCTGTCTATATAAGGTCCCACAGTTGACATTGAAAGTCCCCAAGAACACAGTGGCCTCCATTATTCTTAAAGAAGTTTGGAACCACTAAGACTCTACTAAGAGCTGGCCGCCGGGCCAAACTGATCTCTGGTCTAATGACAATAAGATTGGCCTGAATGCTAAGGCACCATCCTTACGGTGAAGCATGGTGGAGGCACCATCCCTACGGTGAAGCATGGTGGAGGCACCATCCCTACGGTGAAGCATGGTGGAGGCACCATCCCTACGGTGAAACATGGTGGAGGCACATCCCTACGGTGAAGCATGGTGGAGGCACCATCCCTACGATGAAGCATGGTGGAAGCACCATCCCTACAGTCAAGCATGGTGGAGGCACATCCCTACGGTGAAGTATGGTGGAGGCACCTTCCCTACGGTGAAGCATGGTGGAGGCACATCCCTACGGTGAAACATGGTGGAGGCACCATCCCTACGGTGAAAAAAGGTGGAGGCAAAATCATGCGGTGGGGATGATTGTCAGCAGCAGTGACTAGGAGACTAGTCAGGATGAAGGGAAAGATGAACAGAGAAAACTACAGAGATCCTTGATGAAAACCTGCTCCAGAGTGCTCAGGACCTCAGACTGGGGTGAAGGTTCACCTTCCAACAGGACAATGACCCTAAGAACACAGCCAAGACAACGCAGGAGTGGCTTCGGGACAAGTCTCTGAATGTTCTTGAGTGGACCAGCAGGTGCCCGGACTTAAACCCGATCGAACATCTCTGAAGAGATCAGAAGATAGCTGTGCAGTGATGCTCCCCATCCAACCTGACAGAGCTTGAGAGGATCTGCAGAGAAGAAAGGGAGAAACTCCCGAAATACATGTGTGCCAAGCTTGTAGAGTCATACCCAAGAAGACTTGAGGCTGTAATCACCGCCAAAGGTGATTCAACAAAGTACTGAGTCAAGGTTCTGAATGCTTATGAAATCTAATATTTCTGTTTTTTGTTTTTTTGGCAAAAATGTGTTTTTGCTTTGTCATTATGGACTATTGTGTGTAGATTTATGAGAGGAAAAAATATTTAATCAGTTTTAGGATAAGGCTTTAAAATAACAAAATGTGTAAGGGATCTGTAAACCTTTCTGACGGATGTAAACTGGTACTAGTTGGGTGTTGGAACCGGTCCAGAACTTTATTTTGCTGGTCGGAACAGAGGAAGTGAGAACAAAAATCAATGGTTTAGGATATATTCACCAAACCTGATCGAAAGATGCAGGAAGAGTGGATGTGTTGGGGAGGGGTTGGTGCTGTGATGGATCTGAAGGTACAGGCCTTTATACCAGGGGGTGGGGTTGGTGCTATGGTGGATCTGAAGGTACAGGCCTTTATACCAGGGGGTGGGGTTGGTGCTGGATGGATCAAGGTAAATCAATGGTGCTGTTGGATCTGAAGGTACAGGCCTTTATACCAGGGGGTGGGGTGGGGTTGGTGCTATGGTGGATCTGAAGGTACAGGCCTTTAACCAGGGGGAGGGGTGGTGCTATGGTGGATCTGAAGGTACAGGCCTTATGCCAGGTCAACATGAGGGTCTGAAGGTGGATGCCAGGTCAACATAAGGATCTGAAGGTACAGGCCTTATGCCAGGTCAACATGAGGGTCTGGTGGCCTTATGCCAGTGGATCTGAAGGTACAGGCCTTATACCAGGTCAACATAAGGATCTGGAGGTACAGGCCTTATGCCAGGTCAACATAAGGATCTGAAGGTACAGGCCGTTGAACCAGGTCAACATAAGGATCTGAAGGTACAGGCCTTATACCAGGTCAACATAAGGGTCTGAAGGTACAGGCCTTATACCAGGTCAACATGAGGGTCTGAAGGTACAGGCCTTATACCAGGTCAACATGAGGGTCTGAAGGTACAGGCCTTATACCAGGTCAACATGAGGGTCTGAAGGTACAGGCCTTATACCAGGTCAACATAAGGGTCTGAAGGTACAGGCCGTTGAACCAGGTCAACATGAGGATCTGAAGGTACAGGTCGTTACACCACACCTAGTTTTCCCTCATTGTGTGTTCTTAGGGAAACTATTGATGAGCTTAGGAACATGCCTCAAACATAAATAAACAATAGTAACCTTCATAAAGGCAACCCCCGCATTAAGTATGAGAACATTTACTCTCCTGTGCAAAGAGACACGCAATGACCACAAATGATCACTGTATAAGTAGGGTCGGTAGCCCAAAACGGGGAGCCTGTTCAATAGCACAGCCATGGCCAATGAATTACCAGGCCTGGAGCCAGTCAACAGAACTAAATATATAAATGGCCCAACATCTAAACTCCCCCTTTTGAACCTTTAAACGTGGGATCACCGATTGTAGGAACCGGTTCCTCTGGATATTTATATCATTATTCCGGGATAATACTACTCTGCTATGGTGCGTTATTAAAACCAACAGCTGGGTCATTTAAAAGGGAGAGGAGAGGGGCTGTGGCAGGGAGAGGAGGGGCTGTGGTCATTTAAAAGGGAGAGGAGAGGGGCTGTGGTCATTTAAAAGGGAGAGGAGAGGGGCTGTGGTCATTTAAAAGGGAGAGGAGAGTGGCTGTGGTCATTTAAAAGGGAGAGGAGGGGGCTGTGGTCATTTAAAAGGGAGAGGAGAGGCTGTGGTCATTTAAAAGGGAGGGGGGCTGGGAAAAGGGAGAGGAGAGGGGCTGTGGTCATTTAAAAGGGAGAGGAGGGTGGTCATTTAAAAGGGAGAGGAGGGGGCTGTGGGAGGAGAGGCTGTGGGGGGGAGAGGAGAGGGGCTGTGGCAGGGTGGGAGGGGCTGTGGTCATTTAAAAGGGGAGGAGAGGGGGTGTGGTCATTTAAAAGGGAGAGGGGGGGCTGTGGTCATTTAAAAGGGTGGGAGAGGGGGTGGCAGGGAGAGGAGGGGCTGTGGTCATTTAAAAGGGAGAGGAGAGGGGGTGGGTCATTTAAAAGGGAGAGGGAGGGGGCTGTGGCAGGGAGAGGGTGGGAGGGGGTGGGAGGGGGTGGGGGGGTGGCAGGGGGTGGGAGGGGGTGGGGGGTGGAGAGGGGGTGGGAGGGGGGGGGTGGAGGGGGTGGGAGGGGGTGGGGGGGTGGAGAGGGGGTGGGAGGGGGTGGGGGGTGGGAGGGGGTGGGGGGTGAAGAGGGGGTGGGAGGGGGTGGGGGGTGGAGAGGGGGTGGGAGGGGGGGGGGGGTGAAGAGGGGGTGGGAGGGGGTGGGGGGTGAAGAGGGGGTGGGAGGGGGTGGGGGGGAAGAGGGGTGGTGGGGGGTGAAGAGGGGGTGGGAGGGGGTGGGGGGTGAAGAGGGGGTGGGAGGGGGTGGGAGGGGGTGGGGGGAAGAGGGGGTGGGGGGTGAAGAGGGGGTGGGAGGGGGTGGGGGGGGTGGGGGGGGGGGGGGGGGGTGAAGAGGGGGTGGGGGGTGAAGGGGGGTGGGGGGTGGGGGGTGAAGAGGGGGTGGGGGTGAAGAGGGGGGGGGGGGTGAAGAGGGGGTGGGAGGGGGGTGGGGGGGAAGAGGGGGTGGGGGGTGAAGAGGGGGTGGGGGGTGAAGAGGGGGTGGGGGGGTGGGGGGTGAAGGGGGTGGGGGGTGAAGAGGGGGTGGGAAGAGGGGGTGGGGGGTGAAGAGGGGGTGGGGGGTGAAGGGGGTGGGGGGAAGAGGGGGTGGGGGGTGAAGAGGGGGTGGGAGAGGAGGTCAGTTTGAAATGGCTTAACGTGTTTAGCGATCAGGACAGATTCTTACAGTGTTTTCCAGATATACAAGCAGACAGCAAGCAAGTGTGTGTGTGTGTGTGTGTGTGTGTGTGTGTGTGTGTGTGTGTGTGTGTGTGTGTGTGTGTGTGTGTGTGTGTGTGTGCGTGTGTGCGTATATATATATTAATATACAGCAAAGCAGCTCCTAATCACCAGGAATGAGTCACTCTTTTTTCCTAATTAGGAGTACCTGGTGTGTACAAGGCTGAAGCTTCCCCTCTTCCTCTCCCTCCCCCTCTCTCACCCCTCTTTACTCTGAAGCTCCTCTACTCACCCCCCCATCTCCCTAATCCTCTCACCCCTCTTTACTCTGAAGCTCCTCCACCCCTCTTTACTCTGAAGCTCCTCTACTCACCCCCCCCATCTCCCTAATCCTCTCACCCCTCTTTACTCTGAAGCTCCTCCCCCCCATCTCCCTAATCCTCCACCCCTCTTTACTCTGAAGCTCCTCTACTCACCCCCCCATCTCCCTAATCCTCTCACCCCCTATACTCCTCCTCCACCCCCCCATCTCCCTAATCCTCTCACCCCTCTTTACTCTGAAGCTCCTCCACCCCCCCATCTCCCAAATACTCTCACCACTCTTTACTCTGAAGCTCCTCCAACCCCCCCCCCATCTCCCATCTCCCTAATCCTCTCACCCCTCTTTACTCTGAAGCTCCTCCAACCCCCCCCCATCTCCCTAATCCTCTCACCCCTCTCCCTTCCAGGTGGACTAGTCCAAGGCCCACCACTCCCTGGATGCATCTCCAACGAGGTCCTGCCTTCATTATCACTCTTCAGTTCCCCAGCGAGCACTGCAGTCTTGCAGCTGGTTCACCCCAGAAACAGAGGACCAGGAGACCCTCCAGGCCAATTACAGCAGTCCTTCAATCCCTCCTAGCTAATAACACCACTCCTTCAATCCCAGTGTGTACACCGTTGAAGTGGATGGGTTTAGAGGGTTAAGCCACAAACCTCCACAGTACACACAGCAGAGAGAAGCCACAGCAAGGCCAGGCAACACAGAGAGAAGCCACAGCCAGGCCAAACAACACAGAGAGAAGCCACAGCCAGGCCAGACAACACAGAGAGAAGGGGAGAGGGGCTGTGGCAGGGGATTTAAGAGGCGAGGGGCTGTGGCAGGGGAGAGGAGAGACGAGGGGCTGTGGCAGGGGAGAGGAGAGGGGCTGTGGCAGGGAGAGTAGAGGAGAGGCGAGGGGCTGTGGCAGGCGAGAGGAGAGGTGAGGGGCTGTGGCAGGGAGAGGAGTGGAGAGGAGAGGCGAGGGGCTGTGGCAGGGAGAGGGGAGGAGAGGCGAGGGGCTGTGGCAGGCGAGAGGAGAGGCGAGGGGCTGTGGCAGGGAGAGGAGTGGAGAGGAGAGGCGAGGGGCTGTGGCAGGGAGAGGGGAGGAGAGGCGAGGGGCTGTGGCAGGCGAGAGGAGAGGCGAGGGGCTGTGGCAGGGGAGAGGAGTGGCGAGGGGCTGTGGCAGGGGAGAGGAGGGGCGAGGGGCTGTGGCAGGGGAGAGGAGGGGCGAGGGGCTGTGGCAGGCGAGAGGAGAGGCGAGGGGATGTGGCAGGGAGAGGAGAGGAGAGGCGAGGGGCTGTGGCAGACGAGAGGAGAGGCGAGGGGCTGTGGCAGGGGAGAGGAGAGGGGATGTGGCAGGGGAGAGGAGGGGCGAGGGGCTGTGGCAGGGGAGAGGAGAGGCGAGGGGCTGTGGCAGGGGAGAGGAGGGGCGAGGGGCTGTGGCAGGGGAGAGGAGAGGCGAGGGGCTGTGGCAGGCGAGAGGAGAGGCGAGGGGCTGTGGCAGGCGAGAGGAGGAGGCGAGGGGCTGTGGCAGGCAAGAGGAGAGGCGAGGGGCTGTGGCAGGCGAAAGGAGAGGAGAGGCGAGGGGCTGTGGCAGGGAGAGGGGAGGAGAGGCGAGGGGCTGTGGCAGGGAGAGGGGAGGGGGCGAGGGGTTGTGGCAGGGAGAGGGGAGGAGAGGCGAGAAGCTGTGGCAGGGGAGAGGAGAGGGGCTGTGGCAGGGAGAGGGGAGGAGAGGAGAGGGGCAGGGGAGAGGGGAGAGGAGAGGGGCGGGTGGCAGGGAGAGGAGAAGAGAGGGGCTGTGGCATGGGAGAGGAGAGGCGAGGGGCTGTGGCAGGGAGAGGAGAGGGGCTGTGGCAGGGTAGAGAAGAGGCGAGGGGCTGTGGCAGGGGAGAGAAGAGAGGGGCTGTGACAGGGGAGAGGAGAGGCGAGGGACTGTGGCAGGGGAGAGGAGAGGAGAGGGGCTGTGACAGGGTAGAGGAGAGGCGAGGGGCTGTGGCAGGGGAGAGATGAGGCGAGGGGCTGTTGCAGGGGAGAGGAGGGCGAGGGGCTGTGGCAGGGGAGAGGAAGAGAGTGATAATTATACTGTGTTCCTACAGGACACTTACAGATCTGCATAAAGGATAGGAAGTTAGAGTTTTAGCCACTTGAAGAGCCATTGTGTACCAAGAAGACAAAAAAACAACTTTACAAAATTTCTCCCGTTCCTCCTGCTTCTCTCTGTGGAGCAGAGCAGAATGGAAGAATGGACTTCAGGAAGGGGTGATGATGTCACAGCTCTGACCTTAGACCCCCTGTGCGCTGGTCTCTGGTCAGCCTAGACACAAAGACGGGACAAAATAATGAGACTCAATAGGGGCCATTGTAGAGACATGACAGACCGACCAAGACTGAATCCCAAATATCGCCATATTCATTTTATAGTGCACTTTGATGTTCAAAAATATTCACCTTCCTGGAACTTAACAATCATGAAATGTTCAGAACCTTTTGTGTCCACAGAGCAGACGTGTAGCTATTTAGACACTGGGCCAAAGAAAATACACTTAGATATTATCAACGAAGCTATTAGCATAAAGCTATTAGCATAATGTGCTAACAGAGCGGTTTTAGAGAGTGACTGGAATGGTTCTGATTGGTGGAAACTGAGTCTATGAACCAAATGGAATGGTTCTGATTGGTCGAAGCTGAGGCTATGACTCAAACGGAATGTTTCTGATTGGTGGAAACTGAGGCTATGAACCAAGTGGCAGCCTGTTCCATATAAAGTGCACTTCTTTTGAACTGTGTCCTATATGTTCTGGTCCAAAGTAGTGCACTACAGGGATAGGAGGTTTGCAGCTTTAGTCTGATGAATTCATTACCTCCACTCTCTTAATGAGAGGAAACACTGAATATTCAACAGAAAAACCTCTCTCTCCCCCCCATCTCTCTCTCTCTCTCTCTCTCTCTCTCTCCCTCCCTATCTCTACCTATCTCTCTCTCCCTATCTCTCTCTCTCTTTCCCCATCTCTGTATCTCTGTCTCTCTGTCTCTCTCTCTCTCTCCCTCCCTATCTCTACCTATCTCTCTCTCTCTCTCTCTCTCTCTTTCCCCATCTCTGTCTCTCTATCTCTCTCTCTCTCGATCTCTAGCTCTCTCTCTCTTTCCCCATCTCTCTCTCTGTCTCTCCCTATCTCCCTCTCTCTCTCTCTCTCTCTTTTCCCATCTCTGTCTCTGTCTCTCTCTCTCCATATCTCTCTCTCTCGATCTCTAGCTCTCTCTCTCTTTCCCCATCTCTGTCTCTGTCTTTCTCTCTCCCGCTCTCTCCACGTTAGACTCTCATGAGCATTTCTAAACTCCATGTGGAAGATCAGGAGCTCCTCACACAACAACTACTGTTACCAACAAGCCTTCCATATAAATACTATTGACCTATTTGAACCCTTCTAGGAAAGAAACAGAGGGAAGTAGAGATGCTTAGAATCTTCCCATTTATCTGTTTATTTACAAACAAATGAAGCACATTCCACCGTTAAGTCACCTTAGATAGACGCTATATGCTAAGTGGCATATAATATTACAATATTATTCTTTATTTATAGACAGTAAACAGAGGACAACTAAGCTCCTCCATGTGTGTGTGTGTGTGTGTGTGTGTGTGTGTGTGTGTGTGTGGTGTGTGTGTGTGAGAGAGAGATAAAGGCTCTATAGTTGATGGTACAATAAAGCACCTTAGGTATTACATTCAAAGTTCAAGGAGGCCTGACTGTTTATTCCCAGCTGCAGAGTAACGCTTTCTTGACAGTTGAAATTCTTCTGTCGGGCGTTCCAGCTAAGGAGGTGAAGTTTAAAAACAGGAATATAACTCTAAAACTCTTCTTCACTAGTACGCAGGGGATCCTTTTTCATTGTTAATCCCAGCCCCCATTGCCGCAGGAGGCCTTGTGGTAGGCCATCATTGTTAATACGAATTTGTTCTTAAAACCTGTTATGCACAATACTGCCCCCTTTGGAGGAATTGCGTGCCCATAGTAAACAGAAAAAAAATCTGTCCAAAATTGCTAATATAAGCATATAAAACACTCTAAAGCTTCTAAAACTGTTCGATTTATGTCTGTATGTAAAGCAGAACTCACAGGGCAGCCATTCTCCCAAACTCTCTCTCTCATCAGGAAAGTTCTGCACTTAGTTTGACCAGTTCAGTCGACATATAATATGTCATTTTGAAGTTTTGATGCGCAACTGTTCGGGACCAGAAGTCATTTTGGATGCATTTCAGCTGAAGCTGTTAGCATATGCTAATACAAAGACACACAACCTGAAACCAAACGATGTATTGGGTAAGTATGACTCCTTCCAATACATTCTGATCGAAGACCATCAAAGGTAAGGGAATATTTATGTTGTAATTTTGTATATCTGTTGACTCCAACATAGCAGAGAAATATTGCTTATGTCTGAGCGCCGCCTCAGATTATTGCCTAGTGAACGATTTCTGTAACGTTAAAAATAAATGTAACACAGCGGTTGCATTAAGAAGCAGTGTATCTTTCTAACTATATGTAGAACATGTATATTTAGTCAGTTTATGATGTGTATTGCAGTTATCTGGCGTTATATGGCGGAGATATCTATAATTTCTCCATACATTTCTGTAGCATTTTTTGAACATGGCTCAATGTAAACGGAGATTTATGGATATAAATTGCATATCATTGAAAAAAACATAAATGTACTGTGTAACATGTCCTATTACTGTCATCTGATGAAGATTTTCAAAAGGTTGGTGAATTATTTTTCTTTTAATCCTGCGTTTGTGATTGCATCTTTTGCTTGACAAAATGGCTGCATATTGTCTGTGTGTCTGTGGTGGTTTGACATAAATATGTGCTATGTTTTCACCGTAAAACATTTTAGAAATCTGACTCGCTGGGTAGATGAAAAAGGTGTTTATCTTTCATTTGTGCTATTGGACTTGTTAATGTGTTAAAAATATTTCTAAGAATATTTTTGCATTCTGTGCGCCACGGTTTGAGTTGAGCGGGGGGGGCTTGGCTCCCCTTGGGGAACCTGTACCGTTAACAAGTTTTAACTGACTTGCCTAGATAAATAAACATTAAATAAAAAACATGATGACAATCACCTGAAGCTTCCAATAGCTTTCCCATTACCAAGAATATTACTGTTCACCAAACACCGAAGTTTTAAAATCTCCCATTGCATTGGAATGCAACCCTACCTAACCAGCCATACAGACAAACAGGCCTTACCAACATACCATGTTCCCTATTCATCGAAATGACGGTAATTATTTCATCTCCTGCCTCCATTTGAGATAAGTGAATCAGAAAGAGGAAACAGAAAGCTTTGTTCCTGCCCTAACCCCCTCAGGGGGGGAAGGAATTGGCAAATAATGACAGATGGAATTGTTTTAAGAAGGTCATACTATAGATAACTTAGCTATCTGATTTAGAATGTTAGGACCTCTACTGTAGCCCAGAGAAACACACTGAATAACACATTTATATTATGGTAATAAAGACAGTCACAAAATAAACCATAAGATACAAGGTTTTGAAGCGTTTGTCCTTTATCTAGGAGCTATAAGAAAGATCAGGAAATATTATTATATATTTTTTCTACCCAATTTCGATCTTGTCTCATCACTGCAACTCCCCAACGGGTTCGGGAGGCGAAGGTCGAGTCATGCGTTCGCTGGAAACAGAAGGTGCCCGGCCAGCCCATAACCCGGATGACGATGGGCCAATTGTGCGAACTCCTGATGACGCCGGTTGTGATACAACCTGGGATCAAACCCGGATCTGTAGTGACGCCTCTAGCATTGTGATGCACTGCCGTAGTCACTGTGCCACTCGGGAGGCCCCAGAAAAATTTATATTTTTTTATATATATTTTTTTTACATATATTTAACCCCTTTTCAGGCACAAAATACCTTCATACTTCCAGAATTTATTTTCTTCCTTCCTTTGTTCGTGTGAAACAGTGAAGTCAAAATAGTTTTCACAAGAAGACCGATTAGCGGAAATTCATGATCTAAAAAAACAAAAACAAAACAAACAAAAAAACAACAAAAATAACAAAAATAACTTGACCATTACAAATGTAGACAGAGGACAGAGAAACTCCCGGTATAATTTGGTTTTCAGTCTTTAAAACGTACATTAACGTACATTAGGGGGTAATAATGATAATCTCATCTGATTTAGAAATAATCAATTTGAGAAAAACACCCATGTAAATATTTTTTTTTAAGGTAAAGAACAAAATACATTTTTTGGAACTTAAGCAGTAATATGATCTTTTACATTTGAAGAGAGCCACAAACTACAGGTTAAACTCAAGTAAACCATACTACTCAATGGCAAATAACCATGTTAAATACTGTATCACGCAGCTATCACAAAACAAATACTAAACTAGTTATAATTTTATAAGATAAAGATGTGGTAATTAGAAACAACAACATGATTAATTTGAAAAGCTTCAATGAAAATTAATCAGATTTAAACAGTTGAACTAAACCATATAACCATATAACACTCAACGGACAATAAATTATCACTAAAAATAGATCATCCAAGAAGAATGATTTATTTCAGCTTTTATTTCTTTCATAACAATCCCGGTGGGTCAGGAGTTTACATACACTCAATTAGTATTTGGTAACATTGCCTTAAAATTGTTTAACTTGAGTCAGACGTTTCGGTTAGCCTTCCACAAGCTTCCCATTATAAGTTGGGTGAATTTTGTCACATTCCTCCTCAATTTGTAAGTCACTCTGGATAAGAGCGTCTGCTAAATGACTTAAATGTAAATTTCAAGTAGAATTTTTTGGATGGAATTTTATTTGAGTAAGAAAAGGATGTATGATAAATAATAAATAGTAATATAACAAAACCATGCAAGGATCATATCCAACTGACAATCTCTTAATTATTGGAACCAAGATTTAAATGGATCTGACGTTGGCAGAAGACCACCATTTGACATGGAAACACCAGATTTTCAGCAAGTATAAAACGTAGATGAATTATCAAATTATGAGAAATATTAATAACATTCCACCTATGAGGCCACTAGATTTGGTCATGTGACTGCAGGAAACGGCTCTGATTTATTATTTCAATAGTGTGTGGGTTATGGGGATGACCTGAAACTGCACCGTTTAGTTTCTAATAATGCAGGCACTAGGGATGTGGGTGGCATGCAGGCACTAGGGATGTGGGTGGCATGCAGGCACTAGGCAGGCATGTGGGTGACATGTGGGTGGAATGCAGGCACTAGGGATGTGGGTGGCATGCAGGCACTAGGGATGTGGGTGGCATGCAGGCATGTGGGTGGCACTAGGGATGTGGGTGGCATGCAGGCACTAGGGATGTGGGTGGCATGCAGGCACTAGGGATGTGGGTGGCATGCAGGCACTAGGGATGGGGTGATGTGGGTGGCATGCAGGCACTAGGGATGTGGGTGGCATGCAGGCACTAGGGATGTGGGTGACATGTGGGTGGCATGCAGGCACTAGGGATGTGGGTGACATGTGGGTGGCATGCAGGCACTAGGGATGTGGGTGGCAGGGGTGGCACAGGCACTAGGGATGTGGGTGGCATGCAGGCACTAGGGATGTGGGTGACATGTGGGTGGCATGCAGGCACTAGGGATGTGGGTGGCATGCATGCAGCACTAGGGATGTGGGTGACATGTGGGTGGGGTGACATGCAGGCACTAGGGATGTGGGTGGCATGCAGGCACTAGGGATGTGGGTGGCATGCAGGCACTGGGATGGGTGGCATGCAGGCACAGGCACTAGGGATGTGGGTGGCATGCAGGCACTAGGGATGGGGTGGCATGCATGCAGGCACTAGGGATGTGGGTGGCATGTGGGTGGCATGCAGGCACTAGGGATGTGGGTGGCATGTGGGTGGGGTGGCATGCATGCAGGCACTAGGGATGTGGGTGACATGTGGGTGGCATGCAGGCACTAGGGATGTGGGTGACATGTGGGTGGCATGCAGGCACTAGGGATGTGGGTGACATGTGGGTGGCATGCAGGCACTAGGGATGTGGGTGACATGTGGGTGGCATGCAGGCACTAGGGATGTGGGTGACATGTGGGTGGCATGCAGGCACTAGGGATGTGGGTGGCATGTGGGTGGCATGCAGGCAATAGGGATGTGGGTGGCATGCAGGCACTAGGGATGTGGGTGGCATGCAGGCACTAGGGATGTGTGTGGCATGTGGGTGGCATGCAGGCACTAGGGATGTGGGTGGCATGTGGGTGGCATGCAGGCACTAGGGATGTGGGTGACATGCAGGCACTAGGGATGTGGGTGGCATGTGGGTGGCATGCAGGCACTAGGGATGTGGGTGTCATGCAGGCACTAGGGATGTGGGTGGCATGCAGGCACTAGGGATGTGGGTGGCATGCAGGCACTAGGGATGTGGGTGGCATGTGGGTGTAAACATGTGGGTGTAAACATGTGGGTGTAAACATGTGGGTGTAAACATGTGGGTGGGATGTGGGTGTAAGCATGTGGGTGTTAACATGTGGGTGGCATGTGGGTGTAAGCATGTGGGTCTGGGCAAAGGAGAGGTAGTTGTCTGTGTGAATCTGTAAGTTGTTGTTTGCATGTGTATGTTTGTACATTTAAAAAAAGGAAAATAAATATTTAAAAAATAAAATCATAGGAAAGAAAACAAATACAAGACAAAACAAATAATGTATGAAGAGTATACGAAAGAGAAAGCCTAATTAGTGTGTATGTGCATAGATTTAAAAGAACCAGGGCTTATATGACGGCTGTGAGACAAACCCTTCAGAAGCAGGCAAGAACCAGGCCACAGCCAGGCCAGAATAAGGCTACAGCCAGGCCAGAATCAGGCTACAGCCAGGCCAGAATCAGGCCACAGCAAGGCCAGAATCAGGCCACAGCAAGGCCAGAATCAGGCCACAGCAAGGCCAGAATCAGGCCACAGCCAGGCCAGAATCAGGCCACAGCAAGGCCAGAATCAGGCCACAGCAAGGCCAGAATCAGGCCAGAGCAAGGCCACAGCCAGAACTGGGTCACAGCCAGGCCGGAAACAGGCCAGAGCCAGATCCAGGCCAGAGCAATGGCAACAGCCAGAACCAGGCCAGAACCAGGTCAGATACAGATCCAGGCCAGAGCAAGGCCACAGCCAGAACTGGGTCACAGCCAGGCCGGAAACAGGCCAGAGCCAGATCCTGGCCAGAGCAAGGCCACAGCCAGAACTGGGTCACAGCCAGGCCGGAAACAGGCCAGAGCCAGATCCTGGCCAGAGCAATGGCCACAGCCAGAACCAGACCAGAACCAGGTCAGATACAGATCCAGGCCAGAGCAAGGCCAGAACCAGAACCAGGCCGGAACCAGATCCAGGTCAGAACCAGATCCAGGCCACAGACAGATTTTAAGACTTAGAGACAGAATATATTTTCTGTATGAGATTCAAAGATATAAATCACAGCTTTTACAACATGTCATACAATAATAACTTAGAAATTATGCTGTAAATAAATCTTATCTAAATCTTATCAACTTAATACATTCAATAAAGTGTTCGTTAATTACAGACCAAAGACAATGGTGTTATTTATTTATCTACCATACCCTTCTAACTTTGTCCCAAATGATCCTCTATATAGTACACTACTGTTGACCAGGACTCATAGTGTTCTGATCAAAAGTAGTGCACTATATAGGTAATATGGTGCCAGCCCTGGGTTAAAGTAGTGCACTATATAGGGAATAGGGTGCCAGCCCTGGATTAAAGTAGTGCACTATATAGGGAATAGGGTGCCCATTTGGGATGCGCACTAGACTGGTGAGGAGGAATGCCCTCGGGACAGGGAGAGAAACAACAAAGAGTCTATTGGTAGGCTAAACTCTGACCTAGATAAAGCTCTCGATGTACGGAGCTCAGACATCATACAGGCTTCCAGAGGCTCCATGGCTCCCTGTGTTCCTCATTCACTCATCGGCTCGTATATAATAATAATGAAGTGGATCAGGTGAACTCTGAACTCTGAACTCTAATGTCTAATGTGTCCTTCAATCTGTCCTGTAATGCTAACGTCAATCCTCTCCCCTGTAACTATTCCCCAGGTCGTTGCTGTAAAATGACAACGTGTTCTCAGTCAACTTACCTGAGAAAATAACGGATAAATAAAAAATAAATGTAAAAAAAAAATTCCCGTCACAGATTCCTTTATTAGAAACGTTTAATGCTAGTGAATATCCAGTCTCATTGATGCCAGGAATAGAGCCCAGAACATAGCCGAGGCTCTTTGTTGTACAGACCTCAACTCCTCTCTTCTCTGAGGCAGATGAAAAAGCATCATTAACGGCATTATTGATGTTCATGTCCTGCTCTCTCCTCTCATCAGAGACATCAGGGGAGGGACAGGTAAAATGCATTCCTCCCTTAGATCAAAGCCTGGAAGCATTCCCAGTAAAGCCAGACAGACACAGCTCCACAGAGGAGATTGACCTGGAATCAGTGTTTAATACAGCCAGACAGACACAGCACCGTAAATGAGACTGACCTGGAATCAGTATTTAATAAACCCAGAAAGACACAGCACCTAAAAGGAGACTCACATGGAGTTCGTCCTAGAATAGCCATCTCACCAGAGACAGGAGGGAGTGACAGGTAAAGTGCACCTCCCTTAGATCAAAGCCTGGAAAAAGTCTTAGTAATCTGGCCTCGAGTCAGTTTCATTAGAGCCAGAAAGACATAGAACAGAAGAGTAGAGTCAGGAGACTGGTCTGGAGTCATACCTAGTAAAGCCAGATAGACACATAACAGCACAGAAAGCTGACACAGCATAGTAGAGGGGACTGACCTGGAATCAGTATTTAGTGGAACCAGAAGGACATAGCAAAGCAGTCTGGTCCTCTCCCACACACAACTGATCCTAGACCAGGCAAACTGAGCAACGTCGACGGGGAAGACTGGCCTGGAGTCAGTTTTAAATAAGCCAGATGGACACAGCACAACAGAGGAGATTGGCCCAGAACTGTTAGAAAGAGAGGGTCCCGATTGTCTAGCCAGGCCTTCATGGTCGAATCATGGTCGAATCAGGCCTTCATAGTCGAATTGCTGCAAAGAAACCACTAATAAAGGACACCAATAATAAGAAGAGACTTGCTTGGGCCAAGAAACACAAGCAATGAACGTTAGACCGGTGGAAATCTGTCCTTTGGTCTGAGAAGTCCAAATTTGAAATTTTTGGTTCCAACTGCCTGATTTTGTAATACGCAGAGTAGATGAACAGATGATCTATGCATTTGTGGTTCCCACCATGAAGCATGGAGGAGGAGGTGTGATGGTGTAACCACACCATCACACACCTCCTCCTCCATGCTTCACAGTGGGAAGCACATACACAGAGATCATCTGTGCTTTGCTGATGACACTGTCAGTGATTTATTTAGAATTCAAGGCACACTTAACTTGTTATGGCTGCAATCCCGTTAACGGGATTATTGTCATCAACAACCACTGAATTGCATAGCACCACATTCAATGAATATTACTAAAAATATTTATATTCATGAAATCACAACTGCAATATAGGAAAACACTTTTGTTAATCCACCTGTCGTGTCATATTTTGAAAATATGCTTTACAGCGAAAGCAATCCAAGCGTTTGTGTAAGTTTATCGATCGCTCGACAAAACATTAAGTACAGCATCAAGTAGCTTAGCATCAAGTAGTTTGGTCACGAAAATCAGAAAAGCAATCAAATGAATCGTTTACCTTTGATGATCTTCGGATGTTTTCACTCACGAGACTCCCAGTTACACAATAAATGTTCCTTTTGTTCCATAAAGATTATTTTTATATTCAAAATACCTCCGTTTGTTTGGCGCGTTATGTTCAGAAATCCACAGGAAAGAGCGGTCACGACAACGCAGACAAATTCCAAATAGTTTCCATAATGTCCACAGAAACATGTCAAACGTCTTTTATTATCAATCCTCAGGTTGTTTTTAAAGTATATAATCAATAATACATCAACCGCAAATGTCTTTATCAGTAGGTGAGGGAAAGCAATAGCTGTCCAAATTCTGTTGCGGGAACAAAACTCATGCGACCACTTGGCGCAATGTTATCTTTCTGGCTCATTTTTCAAAATATAAGCCTGAAACTATGTCTGAAGACTAGTGAGGAAGTGATATGAAAAGGAATCTGTTTGATATCCCTTTAAATGGAGCAAAGGGAGGCTATGGAACATGGAGTTTTCAAAATAGAATCCACTTCCTGGTTTGATTTTCCTCAGGGTTTCGCCTGCAATATCAGTTCTGTTATACTAACAGACAATATTTTGACAGTTTTGGAAACTTTAGAGTGTTTTCTATCCAATACTAATAATAATATGCATATATTAGCAAATGAGACTGAGGAGCTGGCCGTTTACTCTGGGCACCTTTTCATCCAAGCTACTCAATACTGCCCCTGCAGCCATAATAAGTTTTAACCAGCCTGTCTACCACAGCATTCTGCAGCGATACGCCTTCCCATCTGGTTTACGTTTAGTGGGACTATAATTTGTTTTTCAACAGGACAATGACCCAACACACCTCTAGGCTGTATAAGGGCTATTTGTCAAAGGAGAGTGATGGAGTGCTGCGTCAGGTGACCTGACCTCCACAATCACCAGACGTCAAACAGATTGAGATGGTTTAGGATGAGTTGGACCGCAGAGTGAAGGAATAGCATTCCAGGTGAAGCTGGTCAAGAGAATGCCAAGAGTGTGCAAAGCTGTCATCAAGGCAAAGGAGGGCAATTTGAAAAATCGCAAATACAAAATATACTGTGTTTTGTTTAACACTTTTCTGGTTACTACCTGATTCCATATGTGTTATTTCATTGTTTTGGTGTCTTCACTATTATTATTATTATTATTATTATTATTATTACAACGTAGAAAAGTGTAAAATAAAGAAAATCCCCTGGTTTGAATGGTACTGTATGTGTGTATATATATACTGAAAATATCCTAAAAATCTATCTCAACAGGACAAGGAAAGGTTCTGAAATGTTACTCCATGTTACAGAACCAATACTCATAACTTCAATAACAGTCCATAACTATCCATCAAGGAGAATAATACCTCCCCTGTGTGGTAGAGTTGATGGTGCTGAAAGCTTCCACATAGATGTCTTGTTGTCTGGTTAAACACAGCACATATGAAGCTTCCTCTCCTGTTGTCTGGTTAAACACAGCGCATATCAAGCTTCCTCTCCTGGTGTCTGGTTAAACACAGCACATATCAAGCTACCATGTGTTGCTCCTGTGTTCAGAGTGGCTGGGCGTGTGTGGGGACTATTAGTGGCTATTAGGCCCAGTCTTTATAGAGGAGTTGTTCCAGTTGTTGAGATGTGCCAGATGAAAGGGGCCAGTTATATCCTCCCCGTTGCTGTGGAGAAAATGTACCCGGCAACGCTATTACTTCCTGAATGACCCCTCATCAAGTGGAGAGCCATATTGATTGTGTGGTTTCCTTCCTCTGACATGTTCCAGGGAGCTCAAAGTGAGTCTGAAGATCTGTGAGAGAGAAAAGAAGAGCGAGACAGAGGGGGGGGGGGGAGAGGGTTAAGCACCTCTCGGAGAGAGAACAGAGAAGTGGGCAGGCAGATGTCTGGAAGTGAAGTGGACTTTCAGTGTGTTGTTAACCTATACATCCATATCATAGTGTGATACTAACCTGTAGATCCACATGATATTAAACCTATAGATTCATATGATTGTGTAATGTTAAAACCTCCTCGGGCTAGGGGGCAGTATTTTCACGTCCGGATGAAAAGCGTGCCCAAAGTGAACTGCCTGCTACTCAGGTCCAGAAGCCAGGATATGGATATAATTGTTAGACTTAGACAGAAAACACTCTGATGTTTCTAGAACTGTTAAAATAAAGTCTGTGAGTATAACAGAACTGATTTGGCACGCAAAAAACCTGAGAAAAATGAATCCAGGAAAAAAATAATTGAGGTCACTCTCTTTTCACTGGGGTTTCACTGGGGTTTCACTGGGGTTTCACTGGGGTTTCTATGTGGATCGAGATTTCTAAGGCACTTGCTTGCAGTTCCTATCGCTTCCACTGGATGTTAACAGTCTTTAGAAATTGGTTGACGTTCTTCCTTTGAGAACGAGGGTCGAGACTAGTGTACTGTTGTGGTTCGGGAGCACGACCTGAAAGCTCGCTCCACTTTGTTTTCGTCCGGTATTGAACACAGTTTATCCCGTCTTAAATGTTATCAATTATTTACGTAAAAAAATACCTAAAGTTGTATTAGGAAATTTGTTTGAAATGTTTGAACAAAGATTACAGGTAACTTATTAGATATTTTGTAGTCATGTTGTGCGAGTTGGAACCAATGTTTTTCTGGGTCAAACTCGCCAAATAAATGGACATTTTGGAGATATAATTACGGAATTAATCAAACAAAAGGACCATTTGTGATGTTTATGGGACATATTGGAGTGCCAACAGAAGAAGATCTTCAAAGGTAAGGCATGAATAATATCTTTATTTCTGAGTTTTGTGTTGCGCCTGGCGGGTTGAAATGTGTTTGTTTGATGGGGTGCTGTGCTCAGATAATAGCATGGTTTGCTTTCGCAGTAATGCCCTTTTGAAATCTGACACGTTGGCTAGATTAACAACACGTGTAGCTTTAATTTGGTGTTTTGCATGTGTGATTTCATGAAAGTTTATTTGAATTTAGCGCTCGGTCATTTCACCAGATGTTGTCAAGGGGTTCCGCTGGCGGAACGTCTAGCCGTAACAAGTTTTAAACTATAGATCCGTCCTCTGAAGCTTTGCTCTGGGATCTCAGGATGTTTCGACTGTTAGAATTGACTCCAGACCAGTCTCTATCAGATAGTTAGATTCCAGGCGTTAAAGCACACTGTGATTTAGGTTCTGTTGACCTACAGTAGCTCTTTACACCTAGGTACTGCACCGCACCCAAGTTGGTATGGGTGGGTTCCGTTTTTTTCTATTACATTCAGTTGAGATTCATTTCGGTTCATGTGGGCCAAAAGTATACCAGTCTGGTACCTGGAAATATCTGGTATTGGCTCGCTTGTAAAGCCTACTGAGGCGCGGGGTTTCACACTGCAGTCCATTGTCTAAAAGAGGCAGAATTCATCTAAACTAAAACATCTATAAATGATGTTGACATTTTTTTCCCACCATTTGACATCTAGCTAAAGGGGTTTGTGGCTATTTTTGAAGTTTGACAAAGCTAGCTTGAATTTGTCCAACAACATTAGCTTGCTAGCTGAGCCGACCAGTCATACTTCATATGAAATGAAGGGGATGCAGCTAACCATATAGCCAGTGCTGCATACACAATGTTGAATTATTTAGGTTAAATGAAACTAAATGAAGCTAACCAAGCTGTGTCCATCAGCGAAAGTATTTCAACTTGGAATTCAAATGGATTTTGGGGGGGTTTGTATCATTTGATTTACACAACGTGCCTACCACTTTGAAGATGCAAAATATTTTTAATGGTGAAACAGACAGGAAGTAAGACAGAAAACATCAGAACTTGAGCGTGCATAACAATTCACCCCCCAAAGTCAATACATCTGGCCACTGGGATTTTTGACAATTTTCCAAGACAAAACTGCTCCAGCTCCTTCAAGTTGGATGGGTTCCGCTGGTGTTCAGCAATCTTAAAATCATACCACAGATTCTCAATTGGATTGAGGTCTGGGCATTGACTAGGCCATTCCAAGACGTTTAAATGTTTCACCTTAACCTCTCTGGGCAACCCGACACGCAAGCGTCCCACCTTGCCAACAATAAATGCAAATGCTCTACGCCAAATGCTAATACCACTCGTTAAAACTCAAACGTTCATTAAAACTCACATGCAGGGTACTCAATTCAAGCTACACTCGTTGTGAATCTAGCCAACAAGTCAGATATTTAAAATGCTTTTCGGCGAAAGCATGAGAAGCTATTATCTGATAGCATGCAACACCCCGAAATACCAGAAGGGGACGTAAACAAAAGAATTAGTGTAGCCGGTGCTACACAAAACACAGAAATAAAATATAAAACATTCATTACCTTTGACGAGCTTCTTTGTTGGCACTCCTATATGTCCCATAAACATCACAATTGGGTCTTTTTTTCGATTAAATCGGTCCTTGTATACCCAAAATGTCCATTTATGAAGACGTAAGATCCAGGAAAAACACTGTTTTTAAACACAACGTTATTTTTTAAAATTAAAAAAGTTGCCTATAAACTTTGACAAAACACTTCAAACTACTTCTGTAATCCAACTTTAGGTATTAGTAAACGTTAATAAACGATCAAATTGTTCACGGAGCGATCTGTATTCAATAGGCACAAGTTTGGAAAACGTAGCCCACTTTTCCAGTTGCATTTTTCCCAGCTGACCAAGGATATAGTTGCATCGAAATCACAACACTGGTGACATAGTGTGGAAGCTATAGGAACTGTAATCCCATCCTTAAGTATTTTTCCTTCCAATAGACTACATAGACTGGCGGATTGATTTTTTCTCCGTCGATTTTGTGATCAGGTTTCCTTGCGATGTTGACCACGGGACTCGTTCTGTTATAGTCACAGACACCATTGAACCAGTTCTAGAAACTTCAGAGTGTTTTCTATGCACACATACTAATCATATGCATATACTAAATTCCTGGCATGAGTAGCAGGACGTTGAAATGTTGCGTGATTTTTAACAGAATGTTGAAAAAAGTAGCCCGATCTAACAGGTTTTAAACCACTCGAGTGTTGCTTTAACAGAATGCTTAGGGTCATTGTCCTGCTGGAAGGTGAACCTCCGTCTCAGTCTCAAATCTCTGGAAGACTGAACCAGGTTTCCCTCAAGAATTTCCCTGTTTTTAGCGCTATCCATCATCCCTTCAATTTTGACTTTTTTTTCTGGCCACTCTTCCATAAAGCCCAGCTCTGTGGAGTGTATGGCTGAAAGTGCTGTGGAGCTTTGCAGCGCCTTCAGGGTTATCTTTGGTCTCTTTGTTGCCTCTCTGATTAAATGTCCTCATTGCCTGGTACGTGAGTTTTGGTGAGCGGCCCTCTCTTGGCAGGTTTGTTGTGGTGCCAAATTCTTTACATTCTTTAATTATGGATTTTAATGGTTCTCGGTGAGATGTTCAAAGTTTCAGATATTCTTTTATAACCCAACCCTGATCTGTACTTCTCCACAACTTTGTCCCTGACCTGTTTGGAGAGCTCCTTGGTCTTCATGGTGCCCCTTGCTTAGTGGTGTTGCAGACTCTGGGGCCTTTCAGAACAGTTGAATATATACTAGGATCATGTGACACTTAGATTGCAAACAGGTGGACTTTATTTAACTAATTATTTGACTTCTGAAGGTAATTGGTTGTGCCAGATCTACATATGCACACACCACTTCTCCATTTTCTATTTAAAAAAATAATAATTCATTTCACATCACCAGTTTGGAATATTTTGTGTATGTCCATTACATGAAATCCAAATGAAAATACATTTACATTACAGTTTGTAATGCAAAATAGGAAAAACACCAAGGAGGGTGAAACACTGTTACATCAGTCCCAGGCAGGAAACGGAGACACCATATAGAGCCATGATGGACGCCCCACAGCAGTAGCACTGTTACATCAGTCCCAGGCAGGAAACTGAGACACCATATAGAGCCATGATGGACGCCCCACAGCAGTAGCACTGTTACATCAGTCCCAGGCAGGAAACTGAGACACCATATAGAGCCATGATGGACGCCCCACAGCAGCAGTAGCACTGTTACATCAGTCCCAGGCAGGAAACTGAGACACCATATAGAGCCATGATGGACGCCCCACAGCAGTAGCACTGTTACATCAGTCCCAGGCAGGAAACTGAGACACCATATAGAGCCATGATGGACGCCCCACAGCAGTAGCACTGTTACATCAGTCCCAGGCAGGAAACTGAGACACCATATAGAGCCATGATGGACGCCCCACAGCAGTAGCACTGTTACATCAGTCCCAGGCAGGAAACTGAGACACCATATAGAGCCATGATGGACGCCCCACAGCAGTAGCACTGTTACATCAGTCCCAGGCAGGAAACTGAGACACCATATAGAGCCATGATGGACGCCCCACAGCAGTAGCACTGTTACATCAGTCCCAGGCAGGAAACTGAGACACCATATAGAGCCATGATGGACGCCCCACAGCAGTAGCACTGTTACATCAGTCCCAGGCAGGAAACTGAGACACCATATAGAGCCATGATGGACGCCCCACAGCAGTAGCACTGTTACATCAGTCCCAGGCAGGAAACTGAGACACCATATAGAGCCATGATGGACGCCCCACAGCACCACACCTCCACTGTGAAGACAACACGCATGAAGAGGCTGCATGAATACATTAGCAGTTTTTTTTTACACCCTCATTGATAGATGATTACTGATCGCACCTCTTCAAATATCCTGCTAATTATGCATTTCCACACCGTCTGACTGTCCTGGGAGTCAGAGATGTATCTTACTGTATAGGGGTTGTGGGAGGATAATTAAGTGTCTGTGCATTAAAATGACAAATGTAAAAATCTAATTACAGAATCAACACTACAGCTTGAAAACACCACAAATACAAGTATTTACATTCAATCAAAAAACATTTCTCGTTAAATCCATTCAAAAAGTCCTGAACTGATTGAGAGGCACTGGAGGGTGCAGGTTTAGGGAGTGCTGCAGGGTATTCCAAAAATACACTACAACTGAGTCAGATTTTACATACTAGAGGACCTCCAGAGTTAAGGATTTATCTAGATCAGTAGGTACTAGAGGACCTCCAGAGTTAAGGATTTATCTAGATCAGTAGGTACTAGAGGACCTCCAGAGTTAAGGATTTATCTAGATCAGTAGGTACTAGAGGACCTCCAGAGTTAAGGTTTTAACTAGATCAGTAGGTACTAGAGGACCTCCAGAGTTAAGGTTTTAACTAGATCAGTAGGTACTAGAGGATCCTCCAGAGTTAAGGATTTAACTAGATCAGTAGGTACTAGAGGCACCTCCAGAGTTCCATCCTTGTGAACGAGTTTGGTGGGTCATATTGTTTTATTGAATAGTGAATTGAGGTAGGTCTGAAGCTTTGTATAGGCCTTGCCTGGTCTGACATACTGCCTGGCCTGGTCTGACATACTGCCTGGCCTGGTCTGACATACTGCCTGGCCTGGTGGTGACATACTGCCTGGCCTGGTCTGACATACATACTGCCTGGCCTGGTCTGACATACTGCCTGGCCTGGTCTAACATACTGCCTGGCCTGGTCTGACATACTGCCTGGCCTGGTCTGACATACTGCCTGGCCTGGTCTGACATACTGCCTGGCCTGGTCTAACATACTGCCTGGTCTGGTCTGACATACTGCCTGGCCTGGTCTGACATACTGCCTGGCCTGGTCTGAATACTGCCTGGCCTGGTCTGACATACTGCCTGGCCTGGTCTAACATACTGCCTGGCCTGGTCTGACATACTGCCTGGCCTGGTCTAACATACTGCCTGGCCTGGTCTAACATACTGCCTGGCCTGGTATGACATACTGCCTGGCCTGGTCTGACATACTGCCTGGCCTGGTCTGACATACTGCCTGGCCTGGTCTGACAGACTGTCTGGCCTGGTCTGACATACTGCCTGGCCTGGTATGACAGACTGTCTGGCCTGGTCTGACATACTGCCTGGCCTGGTCTGACATACTGCCTGGCCTGGTCTGACAGACTGTCTGGCCTGGTCTGACATACTGCCTGGCCTGGTCTGACATACTGCCTGGCCTGGTCTGACAGACTGTCTGGCCTGGTTTGATACACTGCCTGGCCTGGTCTGACATACTGCCTGGCCTGGTCTGACATACTGCCTGGCCTGGTCTGACATACTGCCTGGCCTGGTCTGACTCCTCTGAGAGGCAGAGGGACTCGTTAACCATCTGTCTCCGTTTGGACTGACACAAATCCACGATAACTTTGATTAGACTCCCGATCTGTTTGAACACTGATGATGGAGAAGCCCTGTGAGGTCATAGTTTAGCTTACTCATGACATGGCGCTGTGATGAAACAAAGGGCCAAAAGGGAGGGAAGGATATCGTGTGTCTCTCTCCCCCCTGTAACGGATCTCGTCCTCCTCTTCTGAGGAGGAGTAGCGAGAAGGATCGGAGGACTTATGCACAGCGTCGTACGTGTCCATAATGTTTAATCAAAACACAACAGACCACTGGAACAAAAACAATAAACGTGAATAAACGAAACAGTCCCGTGTGGCAACAAACACTGACACGGAAGACAAACACCCACAACTCAAAAGTGAAACCAGGCTACCTAAGTATGATTCTCAATCAGGGACAAAGATTGACAGCTGCCTCTGATTGAGAACCATACGTGACACCCCCTCTCGAACCGGAACGTCTCTCCAGCTTCAGACACATGATTGACAGATCACATCAGCACAGATACAAATCAGCAAATCATTGTTGGAGTCCGAAAGGCGATCTATCAGTTATATTTCTGAGCTGGTCTGACTATATATAGGCGGAGAAAGGTTATGTTAGATGTGGAAAAATAACGATTCAGATGTGGAATCCAATGAACTCATGTCCAAACACCCAATCCACACACAGACAAAAGTAAACCACCTAAAGCTAAAATCCTTTGCGTTGTATTATCTGTCTGAGGAGAAGGGTGGTCCAGAAGGTTGGGATTACAAAATATGAAATAAAACATGGATTACTGAGTCCAAAAGTAAGATGCTTTCAAAACAAGCTAAGCCACCTAGTATGTCTGGTAAACAACTGCGTTATAGACAGACACCTCACTCTCCCAGACAAGATAAACCCCTTTTATGGGGTCGCTTCTCGAAAAACACCGACCCACCAACGGCGGGGGCTGACCCCCCCCCCCCCCACTGCACAAGAGGTTTGTGGTCTCTATTGCTGTTGGCCGACGTGAGTTGATATTTCAAGCATGTTAACAAGGAATCTCAGAGCATATATAGGTCAGCTGGCTGGAGTATTCACAGCCATATTCAATCAAATCCTGATTCCAGTCTGCTGTCCACAAATGCTTCAAGATGTCCAACATTATTCCTGTACCCAAGCTAGCTAAGGTAACTGAAACAAATGACTATCACTCAAGGTAGCACTTAACTCTGTTACGTTCCGCACCAAGAAAACCAAAAATCTCACTCAAACAGATAAGGGAACACACAAAGAGTCACTGACAACAACCAAAACCAAACAGGTGGGGTTTTAGGAGAGGTTCCGAAAGACACTCATGGGGGGGGGGTCCACTGAAAGTTGACGAGTTACAACAACTGGGACCTGTAAAACACCCAACATGAGCTCCCACTACATTTACATTTAGGAGGAAAACAGAAGGAAAACCCACACCACCTTATTAAAGACCGGACGTAAACCTAAAAGTGGACAAAAACAAAACCAGGGAAATTCGATACAATATTGTTACTCTAGAACAAAAATAGGATGAGTAAAGTAAAGATGTTAACCTCCCCACATCTATCAAGACAACTAAAGGTGTTGACCTTCCCACATCTATCAAGACAACTAAAGGTGTTGACATTCCCACATCTATCAAGACAACTAAAGGTGTTGACCTTCCCACATCTATTAAGACAACTAAAGGTGTTGACCTTCCCACATCTATCAAGACAACTAAAGGTGTTGACGCTCCACATCTCTCAAGACAACTGAAGAAGTTGACCTTCCCACATCTATCAATACAACTAAAGGTGTTGTAACCTTCCCACATCTATCAATACAACTAAAGGTGTTGTAACCTTCCCACATCTATCAATACACCTAAAGGTGTTGTAACCTTCACACATCTATCAATACACCTAAAGGTGTTGACCCTCCACATTTCTCAAGACAACTAAAGGTGTTGACCCTCCACATCTAGAGACAACTAAAGGTGTTGACCCTCCACATCTAGAAAAAACTAAAGGTGTTGACCCTCCACATCTATCAAGACAACTAAAGGTGTTTACCCTCCACATCTAGAGACAACTAAAGGTGTTGACCCTCCACATCTCTCAAGACAACTAAAGGTGTTGACCCTCCACATCTATCAAGACAACTAAAGGTGTTGACTCTCCACATCTCTCAATACAACTAAAAGTGTTGACCCTCCACATCTATCAATACAACTAAAGGTGTTGACCCTCCACATCTATCAAGACAACTAAAGGTGTTGTAACGTTCCCACATCTATCAATACACCTAAAGGTGTTGTAACCTTCCCACATCTATAAATACAACTAAAGGTGTTGTAACCTTCCCACATCTATCAATACAACTAAAGATGTTGACCCTCCTCATCTATCAATACACCTAAAGGTGTTGTAACCTTCCCACATCTATCAATACAACTAAAGATGTTGTAACCTTCCCACATCTATCAAGACAACAAAAGGAGTTGACCCTCCACATCTATCAGCACGTGTTAGCACGTGCAGCTCGTTAGCAGGTATAGCCCCCCCAATCCTGCCTGTTACCAACCCCCCCACCCTGCCTGTTACCAACCCCCCCATCCTGCCTGTTACCAACCCCCCATCGTGCCTGTTACCAACCCCCCCCCTTCTGTTACCAACCCCCCTCCCTGCCTGTTACCAACCCCCCTCCTGCCTGTTCCCAACCCCCACATCCTGCCTGTTACCAACCCCCACATCCTGCCTGTTACCAACCCCCACATCCTGCCTGTTACCAACCCCCACATCCTGCCTGTTACCAACCCCCACCCCTTCTGTTACCAACCCCCTCATCCTGCCTGTTGCCAACCCCCATCCTGCCTGTTACCATCCCCCCATCCTGCCTGTTACCAACCCCCTCATCCTGCCTGTTACCAACCCCCATCCTGCCTGTTACCAACCCCCCATCCTGCCTGTTAACAACGCCCCCATCCTGCCTGTTATCAACCCCCCCTCCTGCCTGTTACCATTCCCCCATCCTGCCTGTTAC
>NC_088221.1:52290311-52325311 GCF_036934945.1 Oncorhynchus masou masou | reverse complement strand
TACAGGATGGAGGAGAGAAGTTAACAGGATGGAGAGACACACAGAGAGGAAGTTAACCTCACTACAGGATGGAGAGACACAGAGAGAGGGGAAGTTAACCTCACTACAGGATGGAGAGACACACAGAGAGGAAGTTAACCTCACCACAGGATGGAGAGACACAGAGAGAGGAAGTTAACCTCACCACAGGATGGAGAGACACACAGAGAGAGAGAGGAAGTTAACCTCACTACAGGATGGAGACACAGAGACACACAGGATGGAGAGACACAGAGAGAGGAAGTTAACCTCACTACAGGATGGAGAGACACAGAGAGAGAGGAAGTTAACCTCACCACAGGATGGAGAGACACATAGAGAGGGGAAGTTAACCTCACCACAGGATGGAGAGACACAGAGAGAGGAAGTTAACCTCACCACAGGATGGAGAGACACAGAGAGAGGAAGTTAACCTCACTACAGGATGGAGAGACACAGAGAGAGGAAGTTAACCTCACTACAGGATGGAGAGACACAGAGAGAGAGAGGAAGTTAACCTCACTACAGGATGGAGAGACACAGAGAGAGAGGAAGTTAACCTCACCACAGGATGGAGAGACACAGAGAGAGAGGAAGTTAACCTCACTACAGGATGGAGACACAGAGAGAGAGGAAGTTAACCTCACCACAGGATGGAGAGACACAGAGAGAGGAAGTTAACCTCACTACAGGATGGAGAGACACAGAGAGAGGAAGTTAACACTACAGGATGGAGAGACACAGAGAGAGGAAGTTAACCTCACCACAGGATGGAGAGACACAGAGAGAGAGGAAGTTAACCTCACTACAGGATGGAGACACAGACACACAGGATGGAGAGAGAGAGAGAGGAAGTAACCTCACTACAGGATGGAGAGACACAGAGAGAGAGGAAGTTAACCTCACTACAGGATGGAGACACAGAGAGAGAGGAAGTTAACCTCACTACAGGATGGAGACACAGAGAGAGAGGAAGTTAACCTCACCACAGGATGGAGAGACACAGAGAGAGGAAGTTAACCTCACTACAGGATGGAGAGACACAGAGAGAGGAAGTTAACCTCACTACAGGATGGAGAGACACATAGAGAGAGGAAGTTAACCTCACTACAGGATGGAGAGACACAGAGAGAGGGAAGTTAACCTCACTACAGGATGGAGAGACACATAGAGAGAGAGAGGAAGTTAACCTCACTACAGGATGGAGAGACACAGAGAGAGAGGAAGTTAACCTCACTACAGGATGGAGAGACAGAGAGAGAGGAAGTTAACCTCACTACAGGATGGAGAGACACAGAGAGAGAGGAAGTTAACCTCACCACAGGATGGAGAGACACAGAGAGAGAGGAAGTTAACCTCACTACAGGATGGAGAGACACAGAGAGAGAGGAAGTTAACACCACAGGATGGAGAGACACAGAGAGAGAGGAAGTTAACCTCACTACAGGATGGAGAGACACACAGAGAGAGAGGGAAGTTAACCTCACTACAGGATGGAGAGACACAGAGAGAGGAAGTTAACCTCACCACAGGATGGAGAGACACACAGAGAGAGGGGGAAGTTAACCTCACTACAGGATGGAGACACAGACACAGACACAGAGAGAGAGGAAGTTAACCTCACCACAGGATGGAGAGACACAGAGAGAGAGAGAAGTTAACCTCACTACAGGATGGAGAGACACAGAGAGAGGAAGTTAACCTCACTACAGGATGGAGAGACACAGAGAGAGGAAGTTAACCTCACTACAGGATGGAGAGACACACAGAGAGGAAGTTAACCTCACTACAGGATGGAGAGACACAGAGAGAGAGAGGAAGTTAACCTCACTACAGGATGGAGAGACACAGAGAGAGAGGGAAGTTAACCTCACTACAGGATGGAGAGACACAGAGAGAGAGGAAGTTAACCTCACTACAGGATGGAGAGACACAGAGAGAGGAAGTTAACCTCACTACAGGATGGAGAGACACAGAGAGAGAGAGGAAGTTAACCTCACTACAGGATGGAGAGACACAGAGAGAGGGGGAAGTTAACCTCACCACAGGATGGAGAGACACAGAGAGAGGGAGGAAGTTAACCTCACTACAGGATGGAGAGACACAGAGAGAGAGAGGAAGTTAACCTCACCACAGGATGGAGAGACACATAGAGAGAGAGGAAGTTAACCTCACCACAGGATGGAGAGACACAGAGAGAGAGAGAGGAAGTTAACCTCACTACAGGATGGAGAGACACAGAGAGAGGAAGTTAACCTCACTACAGGATGGAGAGACACAGAGAGAGAGGAAGTTAACCTCACTACAGGATGGAGAGACACACACAGAGAGAGAGGAAGTTAACCTCACTACAGGATGGAGAGACACAGAGAGAGGAAGTTAACCTCACTACAGGATGGAGAGACACACAGAGAGGGGAAGTTAACCTCACTACAGGATGGAGAGACACAGAGAGAGAGGAAGTTAACCTCACTACAGGATGGAGAGACACAGAGAGAGAGGAAGTTAACCTCACTACAGGATGGAGAGACACAGAGAGAGGAAGTTAACCTCACTACAGGATGGAGAGACACACAGAGAGAGAGGAAGTTAACCTCACTACAGGATGGAGAGAGACACAGAGAGAGAGGAAGTTAACCTCACTACAGGATGGAGAGACAGAGAGAGAGGGGAAGTTAACCTCACTACAGGATGGAGAGACACAGAGAGAGGGAGGAAGTTAACCTCACTACAGGATGGAGAGACAGAGAGAGAGGAAGTTAACCTCACTACAGGATGGAGAGACACAGAGAGAGAGGGAAGTTAACCTCACTACAGGATGGAGAGACACATAGAGAGAGGAAGTTAACCTCACCACAGGATGGAGAGACAGAGAGAGGGGGAAGTTAACCTCACCACAGGATGGAGAGACACAGAGAGAGAGAGGGGAAGTTAACCTCACTACAGGATGGAGACACACATAGAGAGAGAGGAAGTTAACCTCACTACAGGATGGAGAGACACAGAGAGGGAGGAAGTTAACCTCACTACAGGATGGAGAGACACAGAGAGAGAGGAAGTTAACCTCACCACAGGATGGAGAGACACACAGAGAGAGAGGAAGTTAACCTCACCACAGGATGGAGAGACACAGAGAGAGAGGAAGTTAACCTCACCACAGGATGGAGACACAGAGAGGGGAAGTTAACCTCACCACAGGATGGAGAGACACAGAGAGAGGAAGTTAACCTCACTACAGGATGGAGAGACACAGAGAGAGAGGAAGTTAACCTCACTACAGGATGGAGAGACACAGAGAGAGAGGAAGTTAACCTCACTACAGGATGGAGAGACACAGAGAGAGAGGAAGTTAACCTCACTACAGGATGGAGAGACACAGAGAGAGAGGGGAAGTTAACCTCACTACAGGATGGAGAGACACACAGAGAGAGAGGAAGTTAACCTCACTACAGGATGGAGAGACACAGAGAGAGAGGAAGTTAACCTCACCACAGGATGGAGAGACACAGAGAGAGGAAGTTAACCTCACCACAGGATGGAGAGACACAGAGAGAGGGGAAGTTAACCTCACTACAGGATGGAGAGACACACAGAGAGAGAGGGGAAGTTAACCTCACTACAGGATGGAGAGACACAGAGAGAGGAAGTTAACCTCACCACAGGATGGAGAGACACACAGAGAGAGAGGAAGTTAACCTCACTACAGGATGGAGACACAGAGAGGAAGTTAACCTCACCACAGGATGGAGAGACACACAGAGAGAGAGGAAGTTAACCTCACTACAGGATGGAGACACAGAGAGGAAGTTAACCTCACCACAGGATGGAGAGACACACAGAGAGGAAGTTAACCTCACTACAGGATGGAGAGACACAGAGAGAGAGGGAAGTTAACCTCACCACAGGATGGAGAGACACAGAGAGGAAGTTAACCTCACTACAGGATGGAGACACAGAGAGAGGAAGTTAACCTCACCACAGGATAGAGAGACACAGAGAGAGAGGGGAAGTTAACCTCACCACAGGATGGAGAGACACACAGAGAGGAAGTTAACCTCACCACAGGATGGAGAGACACACAGAGAGGAAGTTAACCTCACTATAGGATGGAGACACAGAGAGAGGAAGTTAACCTCACCACAGGATGGAGAGACACAGAGAGAGGGTTAACCTCACTACAGGATGGAGACACAGAGAGAGGAAGTTAACCTCACCACAGGATGGAGAGACACAGAGAGAGAGGAAGTTAACCTCACTACAGGATGGAGAGACACACAGAGAGAGAGGGAGGAAGTTAACCTCACCATAGGATGGAGAGACACAGAGAGAGAGGAAGTTAACCTCACCACAGGATGGAGAGACACAGAGAGAGAGGAAGTTAACCTCACCACAGGATGGAGAGACACAGAGAGAGAGGAAGTTAACCTCACTACAGGATGGAGAGACACACAGAGAGAGGAAGTTAACCTCACTACAGGATGGAGAGACACAGAGAGAGAGGAAGTTAACCTCACTACAGGATGGAGAGACACAGAGAGAGAGGAAGTTAACCTCACCACAGGATGGAGAGACACAGAGAGAGGGGAAGTTAACCTCACTACAGGATGGAGACACAGAGAGAGAGGAAGTTAACCTCACCACAGGATGGAGAGACACAGAGAGAGAGGAAGTTAACCTCACTACAGGATGGAGACACAGAGAGAGAGGAAGTTAACCTCACCACAGGATGGAGAGACACAGAGAGAGGAAGTTAACCTCACTACAGGATGGAGAGACACAGAGAGAGGAAGTTAACCTCACTACAGGATGGAGAGACACATAGAGAGAGAGAGGAAGTTAACCTCACTACAGGATGGAGAGACACAGAGAGAGGAAGTTAACCTCACTACAGGATGGAGAGACACATAGAGAGAGAGAGGAAGTTAACCTCACTACAGGATGGAGAGACACAGAGAGAGAGGAAGTTAACCTCACTACAGGATGGAGAGACACAGAGAGAGGGGAAGTTAACCTCACCACAGGATGGAGAGACACAGAGAGAGGAAGTTAACCTCACCACAGGATGGACAGACACACAGAGAAAGAGGGGAAGTTAACCTCACTACAGGATGGAGACACAGAGAGAGAGGGAAGTTAACCTCACCACAGGATGGAGAGACACACAGAGAGGAAGTTAACCTCACCACAGGATGGAGAGACACAGAGAGAGGGGAAGTTAACCTCACTACAGGATGGAGAGACACACAGAGAGAGAGGGGAAGTTAACCTCACTACAGGATGGAGAGACACATAGAGAGAGAGAGGAAGTTAACCTCACTACAGGATGGAGAGACACAGAGAGAGAGGAAGTTAACCTCACTACAGGATGGAGAGACACAGAGAGAGAGGGGAAGTTAACCTCACCACAGGATGGAGAGACACACAGAGAGGAAGTTAACCTCACCACAGGATGGAGAGACACAGAGAGAGGGGAAGTTAACCTCACTACAGGATGGAGAGACACACAGAGAGAGAGGGAAGTTAACCTCACTACAGGATGGAGAGACACAGAGAGAGGAAGTTAACCTCACCACAGGATGGAGAGACACACAGAGAGAGAGGGAAGTTAACCTCACTACAGGATGGAGACACAGAGAGAGAGGAAGTTAACCTCACTACAGGATGGAGACACAGAGAGAGAGGAAGTTAACCTCACCACAGGATGGAGAGACACAGAGAGAGGGGAAGTTAACCTCACTACAGGATGGAGAGACACAGAGAGAGAGGAAGTTAACCTCACCACAGGATGGAGAGACACACCGAGAGAGGAAGTTAACCTCACTACAGGATGGAGAGACACAGAGAGAGGAAGTTAACCTCACTACAGGATGGAGAGACACAGAGAGAGAGAGGAAGTTAACCTCACTACAGGATGGAGAGACACAGAGAGAGAGGAAGTTAACCTCACTACAGGATGGAGAGACACAGAGAGAGAGGAAGTTAACCTCACTACAGGATGGAGAGACACAGAGAGAGGAAGTTAACCTCACTACAGGATGGAGAGACACAGAGAGAGAGAGGAAGTTAACCTCACTACAGGATGGAGAGACACAGAGAGAGGGGAAGTTAACCTCACCACAGGATGGAGAGACACAGAGAGAGGGAGGAAGTTAACCTCACTACAGGATGGAGAGACACAGAGAGAGAGAGGAAGTTAACCTCACCACAGGATGGAGAGACACATAGAGAGAGAGGAAGTTAACCTCACCACAGGATGGAGAGACACAGAGAGAGAGAGAGGAAGTTAACCTCACTACAGGATGGAGAGACACAGAGAGAGGAAGTTAACCTCACTACAGGATGGAGAGACACAGAGAGAGAGGAAGTTAACCTCACTACAGGATGGAGAGACACACAGAGAGAGAGGAAGTTAACCTCACTACAGGATGGAGAGACACAGAGAGAGGAAGTTAACCTCACTACAGGATGGAGAGACACACAGAGAGGGGAAGTTAACCTCACTACAGGATGGAGAGACACAGAGAGAGAGGAAGTTAACCTCACTACAGGATGGAGAGACACAGAGAGAGAGGAAGTTAACCTCACTACAGGATGGAGAGACACAGAGAGAGGAAGTTAACCTCACTACAGGATGGAGAGACACACAGAGAGAGAGGAAGTTAACCTCACTACAGGATGGAGAGACACAGAGAGAGAGGAAGTTAACCTCACTACAGGATGGAGAGACAGAGAGAGAGGGAAGTTAACCTCACTACAGGATGGAGAGACACAGAGAGAGGGAGGAAGTTAACCTCACTACAGGATGGAGAGACAGAGAGAGAGGAAGTTAACCTCACTACAGGATGGAGAGACACAGAGAGAGAGGGGAAGTTAACCTCACTACAGGATGGAGAGACACATAGAGAGAGGGAAGTTAACCTCACCACAGGATGGAGAGACAGAGAGAGGGGAAGTTAACCTCACCATAGGATGGAGAGACACAGAGAGAGGGGAAGTTAACCTCACTACAGGATGGAGAGACACAGAGAGAGAGGGGAAGTTAACCTCACCACAGGATGGAGAGACACAGAGAGAGAGAGGAAGTTAACCTCACTACAGGATGGAGAGACACATAGAGAGAGAGGAAGTTAACCTCACTACAGGATGGAGAGACACAGAGAGGGAGGAAGTTAACCTCACTACAGGATGGAGAGACACAGAGAGAGAGGAAGTTAACCTCACCACAGGATGGAGAGACACACAGAGAGAGAGGAAGTTAACCTCACCACAGGATGGAGAGACACAGAGAGAGAGGAAGTTAACCTCACTACAGGATGGAGACACAGAGAGAGAGGGGAAGTTAACCTCACCACAGGATGGAGACACAGAGAGGGGAAGTTAACCTCACTACAGGATGGAGAGACACAGAGAGAGAGGAAGTTAACCTCACTACAGGATGGAGAGACACAGAGAGAGAGAAGTTAACCTCACTACAGGATGGAGAGACACAGAGAGAGAGGAAGTTAACCTCACTACAGGATGGAGAGACACAGAGAGAGAGGGGAAGTTAACCTCACTACAGGATGGAGAGACACACAGAGAGAGAGGAAGTTAACCTCACTACAGGATGGAGAGACACAGAGAGAGAGGAAGTTAACCTCACCACAGGATGGAGAGACACAGAGAGAGGAAGTTAACCTCACCACAGGATGGAGAGACACAGAGAGAGAGAGGAAGTTAACCTCACCACAGGATGGAGAGACACAGAGAGAGAGAGGGAAGTTAACCTCACCACAGGATGGAGAGACACAGAGAGAGAGAGGAAGTTAACCTCACCACAGGATGGAGAGACACAGAGAGAGAGGGGAAGTTAACCTCACCACAGGATGGAGAGACAGAGAGAGAGGAAGTTAACCTCACCACAGGATGGAGAGACACACAGAGAGAGGGGAAGTTAACCTCACCACAGGATGGAGAGACACACAGAGAGAGAGGAAGTTAACCTCACTACATGATGGAGAGACACAGAGAGAGGAAGTTAACCTCACCACAGGATGGAGAGACACAGAGAGAGGAAGTTAACCTCACCACATGATGGAGAGACACAGAGAGAGGAAGTTAACCTCACCACAGGATGGAGAGACAGAGAGAGAGGGGAAGTTAACCTCACTACAGGATGGAGAGACACACAGAGAGGAAGTTAACCTCACTACAGGATGGAGAGACACACAGAGAGGGGGAAGTTAACCTCACCACAGGATGGAGAGACAGAGAGAGAGAGGGGAAGTTAACCTCACCACAGGATGGAGAGACACAGAGAGAGAGGGGAAGTTAACCTCACCATAGGATGGAGAGACACAGAGAGAGGGGAAGTTAACCTCACTACAGGATGGAGAGACACACAGAGAGTAAGTTAACCTCACTACAGGATGGAGAGACACATAGAGAGAGGGGAAGTTAACCTCACCACAGGATGGAGAGACACACAGAGAGTAAGTTAACCTCACTACAGGATGGAGAGACAGAGAGAGAGGAAGTTAACTCACTACAGGATGGAGAGACACATAGAGAGAGGGGAAGTTAACCTCACCACAGGATGGAGAGACACACAGAGAGAGAGGAAGTTAACCTCACTACAGGATGGAGAGACACATAGAGAGAGAGGAAGTTAACCTCACCACAGGATGGAGAAACACACAGAGAGAGAGAGAAGTTAACCTCACTACAGGATGGAGAGACACACAGAGAGAGAGGAAGTTAACCTCACCACAGGATGGAGAGACACATAGAGAGAGGAAGTTAACCTCACCACAGGATGGAGAGACACAGAGAGAGGGGAAGTTAACCTCACCACAGGATGGAGAGACAGAGAGAGAGGAAGTAAACCTCACTACAGGATGGAGAGACACAGAGAGAGAGGAAGTTAACCTCACCACAGGATGGAGAGACACAGAGAGAGGGGAAGTTAACCTCACCACAGGATGGAGAGACAGAGAGAGAGGAAGTAAACCTCACTACAGGATGGAGAGACACAGAGAGAGAGGGAAGTTAACCTCACCACAGGATGGAGAGACACAGAGAGAGGGGAAGTTAACCACCACAGGATGGAGAGACAGAGAGAGAGGAAGTTAACCTCACTACAGGATGGAGAGACACAGAGAGAGGAAGTTAACCTCACCACAGGATGGAGAGACAGAGAGAGAGGAAGTTAACTCACTACAGGATGGAGAGACACAGAGAGAGGAAGTTAACCTCACCACAGGATGGAGAGACAGAGAGAGAGGAAGTTAACCTCACTACAGGATGGAGAGACACAGAGAGAGGAAGTTAACCTCACTACAGGATGGAGAGACACAGAGAGAGGAAGTTAACCTCACCACAGGATGGAGAGACAGAGAGAGAGGAAGTTAACCTCACTACAGGATGGAGACACAGAGAGAGGAAGTTAACCTCACCACAGGATGGAGAGACACAGAGAGAGGAAGTTAACCTCACTACAGGATGGAGAGACACAGAGAGAGGGAAGTTAACCTCACCACAGGATGGAGAGACACATAGAGAGGGGAAGTTAACCTCACTACAGGATGGAGACACAGAGAGAGAGGAAGTTAACCTCACTACAGGATGGAGAGACACACAGAGAGAGAGGAAGTTAACCTCACTACAGGATGGAGAGACACACAGAGAGGGGAAGTTAACCTCACCACAGGATGGAGACACAGAGAGGAAGTTAACCTCACTACAGGATGGAGAGAGAGAGAGAGAGGAAGTTAACCTCACCACAGGATGGAGACAGAGAGAGAGGAAGTTAACCTCACCACAGGATGGAGAGACACAGAGAGAGGAAGTTAACCTCACTACAGGATGGAGAGACACAGAGAGAGAGGAAGTTAACCTCACCACAGGATGGAGAGACACATAGAGAGGGGAAGTTAACCTCACTACAGGATGGAGACACAGAGAGAGAGGAAGTTAACCTCACCACAGGATGGAGAGACAGAGAGAGAGAGGGGAAGTTAACCTCACTATAGGATGGAGAGACACAGAGAGAGAGGAAGTTAACCTCACTACAGGATGGAGAGACAGAGAGAGAGGAAGTTAACCTCACTACATGATGGAGAGACACACAGAGAGAGGAAGTTAACCTCACTACAGGATGGAGAGACAGAGAGAGAGGAAGTTAACCTCACTACAGGATGGAGAGACACAGAGAGAGGGGAAGTTAACCTCACTACGGGATGGAGAGACACAGAGAGAGGAAGTTAACCTCACTACAGGATGGAGAGACAGAGAGAGAGAGGAGGAAGTTAACCTCACTACAGGATGGAGAGACACATAGAGAGAAGTTAACCTCACCACAGGATGGAGACACATAGAGAGAGGGGAAGTTAACCTCACTACAGGATGGAGAGACACAGAGAGAGAGGAAGTTAACCTCACCACAGGATGGAGAGACACAGAGAGAGAGAGAGGGAGTTAACCTCACTACAGGATGGAGAGACACAGAGAGAGAGAGGAAGTTAACCTCACTACAGGATGGAGAGACACAGAGAGAGAGAGGAAGTTAACCTCACCACAGGATGGAGAGACACAGAGAGAGAGAGGAAGTTAACCTCACCACAGGATGGAGAGACACAGAGAGAGGAAGTTAACCTCACTACAGGATGGAGACACAGAGAGAGAGAGGAAGTTAACCTCACCACAGGATGGAGAGACACACAGAGAGAGAGGAAGTTAACCTCACTACAGGATGGAGAGACACACAGAGAGAGAGGAAGTTAACCTCACCACAGGATGGAGAGACACATAGAGAGAGGGGAGGAAGTTAACCTCACCACAGGATGGAGAGACACACAGAGAGAGGAAGTAACCTCACTACAGGATGGAGAGACACAGAGAGAGAGGAAGTTAACCTCACTACAGGATGGAGAGACAGAGAGAGAGGAAGTTAACCTCACCACAGGATGGAGAGACACAGAGAGAGGGGAAGTTAACCTCACCACAGGATGGAGAGACACAGAGAGAGAGGAAGTTAACCTCACCACAGGATGGAGAGACACAGAGAGGAAGTTAACCTCACTACAGGATGGAGACACAGAGAGAGAGGAAGTTAACCTCACCACAGGATGGAGAGACACAGAGAGGAAGTTAACCTCACTACAGGATGGAGAGACAGAGAGAGAGAGGGGAAGTTAACCTCACTATAGGATGGAGAGACACAGAGAGAGAGGAAGTTAACCTCACTACAGGATGGAGAGACAGAGAGAGAGGAAGTTAACCTCACTACATGATGGAGAGACACACAGAGAGAGGAAGTTAACCTCACTACAGGATGGAGAGACAGAGAGAGAGGAAGTTAACCTCACTACAGGATGGAGAGACACAGAGAGAGGGGGAAGTTAATCTCACTACGGGATGGAGAGACACAGAGAGAGAAGTTAACCTCACTACAGGATGGAGAGACAGAGAGAGAGAGGAGGAAGTTAACCTCACTACAGGATGGAGAGACACATAGAGAGGAAGTTAACCTCACCACAGGATGGAGACACATAGAGAGAGGGGAAGTTAACCTCACTACAGGATGGAGAGACACAGAGAGAGAGGAAGTTAACCTCACCACAGGATGGAGAGACACAGAGAGAGAGGAAGTTAACCTCACTACAGGATGGAGAGACACAGAGAGAGAGGAAGTTAACCTCACCACAGGATGGAGAGACACAGAGAGAGAGAGGAAGTTAACCTCACCACAGGATGGAGAGACACAGAGAGAGAGGAAGTTAACCTCACCACAGGATGGAGAGACACAGAGAGAGAGGAAGTTAACCTCACTACAGGATGGAGAGACACAGAGAGAGGGGAAGTTAACCTCACTACAGGATGGAGAGACACAGAGAGAGGAAGTTAACCTCACCACAGGATGGAGAGACACAGAGAGAGAGGAAGTTAACCTCACTACAGGATGGAGAGACACAGAGAGAGGGGAAGTTAACCTCACTACAGGATGGAGAGACACAGAGAGAGGAAGTTAACCTCACCACAGGATGGAGAGACACAGAGAGAGAGGAAGTTAACCTCACTACAGGATGGAGAGACACAGAGAGAGGGGAAGTTAACCTCACTACAGGATGGAGAGACACAGAGAGAGGAAGTTAACCTCACCACAGGATGGAGAGACACACAGAGAGAGGAAGTTAACCTCACTACAGGATGGAGACACAGAGAGAGAGAGGAAGTTAACCTCACCACAGGATGGAGAGACACAGAGAGAGGAAGTTAACCTCACCACAGGATGGAGACACAGAGAGAGAGAGGAAGTTAACCTCACTACAGGATGGAGACACAGAGAGAGAGAGGAAGTTAACCTCACTACAGGATGGAGAGACACACAGAGAGGAAGTTAACCTCACCACAGGATGGAGAGACACAGAGAGAGAGAGAGGAAGTTAACCTCACTACAGGATGGAGAGACAGAGAGAGAGAGGAAGTTAACCTCACCACAGGATGGAGAGACACAGAGAGAGAGGGGAAGTTAACCTCACTACAGGATGGAGAGACACAGAGAGAGAGGAAGTTAACCTCACTACAGGATGGAGAGACACACAGAGAGGAAGTTAACCTCACTACAGGATGGAGAGACACAGAGAGAGAGGAAGTTAACCTCACTACAGGATGGAGAGACACAGAGAGAGAGGAAGTTAACCTCACTACAGGATGGAGAGACACAGAGAGAGAGGAAGTTAACCTCACTACAGGATGGAGAGACACAGAGAGAGAGGAAGTTAACCTCACTACAGGATGGAGAGACAGAGAGAGAGGAAGTTAACCTCACTACAGGATGGAGAGACACACAGAGAGAGAGGAAGTTAACCTCACTACAGGATGGAGAGACACAGAGAGAGAGAGGAAGTTAACCTCACTACAGGATGGAGAGACACAGAGAGAGAGGAAGTTAACCTCACCACAGGATGGAGAGACACAGAGAGAGAGGAAGTTAACCTCACCACAGGATGGAGAGACACAGAGAGAGAGGAAGTTAACCTCACTACAGGATGGAGAGACACAGAGAGAGAGAGGAAGTTAACCTCACCACAGGATGGAGAGACACAGAGAGAGGAAGTTAACCTCACTACAGGATGGAGAGACACAGAGAGAGGAAGTTAACCTCACCACAGGATGGAGAGACACACAGAGAGGAAGTTAACCTCACTACAGGATGGAGAGACACAGAGAGAGGGGGAAGTTAACCTCACCACAGGATGGAGAGACACAGAGAGAGGAAGTTAACCTCACCACAGGATGGAGAGACACACAGAGAGGAAGTTAACCTCACTACAGGATGGAGAGACACAGAGAGAGAGGAAGTTAACCTCACTACAGGATGGAGAGACACAGAGAGAGGGAAGTTAACCTCACCACAGGATGGAGAGACACACAGAGAGGAAGTTAACCTCACTACAGGATGGAGAGACAGAGAGAGAGAGGAAGTTAACCTCACTACAGGATGTAGAGACACACAGAGAGAGAGGAAGTTAACCTCACCATAGGATGGAGAGACACAGAGAGAGAGAGAGGGAGTTAACCTCACTACAGGATGGAGAGACAGAGAGAGAGAGAGGAAGTTAACCTCACCACAGGATGGAGAGACACAGAGAGAGAGGGGAAGTTAACCTCACTACAGGATGGAGAGACAGAGAGAGAGAGAGGAAGTTAACCTCACTACAGGATGGAGAGACACACAGAGAGAGGAAGTTAACCTCACCACAGGATGGAGAGACACACAGAGAGGAAGTTAACCTCACCACAGGATGGAGAGACACACAGAGAGGAAGTTAACCTCACTACAGGATGGAGAGACACACAGAGAGAGGAAGTTAACCTCACTACAGGATGGAGACACAGAGAGAGAGGAAGTTAACCTCACCACAGGATGGAGAGACACAGAGAGAGAGAGGAAGTTAACCTCACTACAGGATGGAGAGACACATAGAGAGAGAGCAATTAGTCTCATAGTGGTGCACCAACAGACATCATACTGCTCTCTCTCTCTCTCTCTCTCTCTCTCTCTCTCTCTCTCTCTCTCTCTCTCTCTCTCTCTCTCCCTCCCCTCTCCCTCCCCTCTCCCTCTCCCTCTCCCTCTCCCTCTCAGCAGCAGGCTGTGTTGATAAAAATAATATTTAAGCAGGACCATCTGTAGTATATCCTCATAGCTCCATTTACAGTCTATTAGCAGACACACACACACGTTACTATGTTGTGTTGTGACTGTCCTATGCTGTGTTGTGATTGTCCTATGTTGTGTTGTGACTGTCCTATGCTGTGATGTGACTGTCCTACAGTATGCTTTCTACAGGGGGGCTTCCCTGCCTGTCTTTCGAGAGAGCTGGTCTATTTTTAATTGGCAGAGTAAACCATCTTTCATCTAGATTTGTCATTTAGGACAACATTAGGAAGACAACAGAACCCATCCCTCAGAACACAACAGAACCCATCCCACAGAACACAACTGAACCCATCCCTCAGAACACAACTGAACCCATCCCTCAGAACACAACATAACCCATCCCTCAGAACACAACTGAACCCATCCCTCAGAACACAACATAACCCATCCCTCAGAACACAACTGAACCCATCCCACAGAACACAACAGTACCCATCCCACAGAACACAACAGAACCCATCCCTCAGAACACAACAGAACCCATCCCTCAGAACACAACATAACCCATCCCAACAGAACACAACATAACCCATCCCTCAGAACACAACAAAACCCAGCCCTCAGAACACAACAGAACCCATCCCACAGAACACAACAGAACCCATCTCTCAGAACACAACAGAACAACACACACTTACTCTCACACTCTTACTCTCAAGGCATTTTAAAATGTTATATATTTTTCCCAAAAAAATGTACCTCTTTTTTTCTCCCCAATTTCAATCTTGTTTCATCGCTGCAACTCCCCAACGGGCTCGGGAGGCGAAGGTCGTGTCAGGCGTCCACTGAAACATAACGAGCCAAACCGCCAAACTGAACCCGGAGAGTCATCCGCCAGTGTGTCGGAGGAGAGTCATCCTCACCAGTGTGTTGAGGAGAGTCATCATCACCAGTGTGTTGGAGGAGAGTCATCCTCGCCAGTGTGTTGGAGGAGAGTCATCCTCACCAGTGTGTCGGAGGAGAGTCATCCTCGCCAGTGTGTCGGAGGAGAGTCATCCTCGCCAGTGTGTCGGAGGAGAGTCATCCTCACCAGTGTGTCGGAGGAGAGTCATCCTCGCCAGTGTGTCGGAGGAGAGTCATCCTCGCCAGTGTGTTGGAGGAGAGTCATCCTCGCCAGTGTGTCGGAGGAGAGTCATCCTCGCCAGTGTGTCGGAGGAGAGTCATCCTCACCAGTGTGTTGGAGGAGAGTCATCCTCACCAGTGTGTCGGAGGAGAGTCATCCTCGCCAGTGTGTCGGAGGAGAGTCATCCTCACCAGTGTGTTGGAGGAGAGTCATCCTCACCAGTGTGTCGGAGGAGAGTCATCCTCGCCAGTGTGTCGGAGGAGAGTCATCCTCACCAGTGTGTTGGAGGATAGTCAGTTGGAGGAGAGTCATCCTCACCAGTGTGTCGGAGGAGAGTCTTCCCTCACCAGTGTGTCGGAGGAGAGTCATCCTCGCCAGTGTGTCGGAGAAGAGTCATCCTCGCCAGTGTGTCGGAGGAGATTCATCCTCGCCAGTGTGTTGGAGGAGAGTCATCCTCACCAGTGTGTCGGAGGAGAGTCATCCTCACCAGTGTGTCGGAGGAGAGTCATCCTCACCAGTGTGTTGGAGGATAGTCAGTTGGAGGAGAGTCATCCTCACCAGTGTGTTGGAGGATAGTCAGTTGGAGGAGAGTCATCCTCACCAGTGTGTTGGAGGATAGTCAGTTGGAGGAGAGTCATCCTCACCAGTGTGTCGGAGGAGAGTCATCCTCACCAGTGTGTTGGAGGAGAGTCATCCTCACCAGTGTGTTGGAGGATAGTCATCCTCACCAGTGTGTTGGAGGAGAGTCATCCTCACCAGTGTGTCGGAGGAAGTCATCCTCACCAGTGTGTTGGAGGAGAGTCATCCACACCAGTGTGTTGGAGGAGAGTCAGTTGGAGGAGAGTCATCCTCGCCAGTGTGTTGGAGGAGAGTCATCCTCGCCAGTGTGTTGGAGGAGAGTCATCCTCACCAGTGTGTCGGAGGAGAGTCATCCTCGCCAGTGTGTCGGAGGAGAGTCATCCTCGCCAGTGTGTCGGAGGAGAGTCATCCTCACCAGTGTGTCGGAGGAGAGTCATCCTCACCAGTGTGTCGGAGGAGAGTCATCCTCACCAGTGTGTCGGAGGAGAGTCATCCTCACCAGTGTGTCGGAGGAGAGTCATCCTCGCCAGTGTGTCGGAGGAGAGTCATCCTCGCCAGTGTGTCGGAGGAGAGTCATCCTCGCCATTGTGTCGGAGGAGAGTCATCCTCGACATTGTGTCGGAGGAGAGTCATCCTCACCAGTGTGTTGGAGGAGAGTCATCCTCACCAGTGTGTTGGAGGAGAGTCATCCTCACAAGTGTGTTGGAGGAGAGTCATCCTCACCAGTGTGTCGGAGGAGAGTCATCCTCGCCAGTGTGTTGGAGGAGAGTCATCCTCGCCAGTGTGTCGGAGGAGAGTCATCCTCGCCAGTGTGTCGGAGGAGAGTCATCCTCGCCAGTGTGTCGGAGGAGAGTCATCCTCACCAGTGTGTCGGAGGAGAGTCATCCTCGCCAGTGTGTTGGAGGAGAGTCATCCTCACCAGTGTGTTGGAGGAGAGTCATCCTCACCAGTGTGTCGGAGGAAGTCATCCTCACCAGTGTGTTGGAGGAGAGTCATCCTCACCAGTGTGTCGGAGGAAGTAATCCTCACCAGTGTGTTGGAGGAGAGTCATCCACACCAGTGTGTTGGAGGAGAGTCAGTTGGAGGAGAGTCATCCTCGCCAGTGTGTTGGAGGAGAGTCATCCTCACCAGTGTGTTGGAGGAGAGTCATCCTCGCCAGTGTGTTGGAGGAGAGTCATCCTCACCAGTGTGTCGGAGGAGAGTCATCCTCGCCAGTGTGTCGGAGGAGAGTCATCCTCACCAGTGTGTCAGAGGAGAGTCATCCTCACCAGTGTGTCGGAGGAGAGTCATCCTCGCCAGTGTGTTGAGGAGAGTCATCCTCACCAGTGTGTCGGAGGAGAGTCATCCTCACCAGTGTGTCGGAGGAGAGTAATCCTCACCAGTGTGTCGGAGGAGAGTCATCCTCACCAGTGGGTTGGAGGAGAGTCATCCTCGCCAGTATGTCGGAGGAGAGTCATCCTCGCCAGTGTGTCGGAGGAGAGTCATCCTCACCAGTGTGTCGGAGGAGAGTCATCCTCGCCAGTGTGTCGGAGGAGAGTCATCCTCACCAGTGTGTCGGAGGAGAGTCATCCTCACCAGTGTGTCGGAGGAGAGTCATCCACACCAGTGTGTTGGAGGAGAGTCAGTTGGAGGAGAGTCATCCTCGCCAGTGTGTTGGAGGAGAGTCATCCTCGCCAGTGTGTCGGAGGAGAGTCATCCTCGCCAGTGTGTCGGAGAAGAGTCATCCTCGCCAGTGTGTCGGAGGAGATTCATCCTCACCAGTGTGTTGGAGGAGAGTCATCCTCACCAGTGTGTCGGAGGAGAGTCATCCTCACCAGTGTGTCGGAGGAGAGTCATCCTCACCAGTGTGTTGGAGGAGAGTCAGTTGGAGGAGAGTCATCCTCGCCAGTGTGTTGGAGGAGAGTCATCCTCGCCAGTGTGTCGGAGGAGAGTCATCCTCGCCAGTGTGTCGGAGAAGAGTCATCCTCGCCAGTGTGTCGGAGGAGATTCATCCTCACCAGTGTGTTGGAGGAGAGTCATCCTCACCAGTGTGTCGGAGGAGAGTCATCCTCACCAGTGTGTCGGAGGAGAGTCATCCTCACCAGTGTGTTGGAGGATAGTCAGTTGGAGGAGAGTCATCCTCACCAGTGTGTTGGAGGATAGTCAGTTGGAGGAGAGTCATCCTCACCAGTGTGTTGGAGGATAGTCAGTTGGAGGAGAGTCATCCTCACCAGTGTGTTGGAGGATAGTCAGTTGGAGGAGAGTCATCCTCACCAGTGTGTCGGAGGAGAGTCATCCTCACCAGTGTGTTGGAGGAGAGTCATCCTCACCAGTGTGTTGGAGGAGAGTCATCCTCACCAGTGTGTTGGAGGAGAGTCATCCTCACCAGTGTGTCGGAGGAAGTCATCCTCACCAGTGTGTTGGAGGAGAGTCATCCACACCAGTGTGTTGGAGGAGAGTCAGTTGGAGGAGAGTCATCCTCGCCAGTGTGTTGGAGGAGAGTCATCCTCGCCAGTGTGTTGGAGGAGAGTCATCCTCACCAGTGTGTCGGAGGAGAGTCATCCTCGCCAATGTGTCGGAGGAGAGTCATCCTCGCCAGTGTGTCGGAGGAGAGTCATCCTCACCAGTGTGTCGGAGGAGAGTCATCCTCACCAGTGTGTCGGAGGAGAGTCATCCTCACCAGTGTGTCGGAGGAGAGTCATCCTCACCAGTGTGTCGGAGGAGAGTCATCCTCGCCAGTGTGTCGGAGGAGAGTCATCCTCGCCAGTGTGTCGGAGGAGAGTCATCCTCGCCATTGTGTCGGAGGAGAGTCATCCTCGACATTGTGTCGGAGGAGAGTCATCCTCACCAGTGTGTTGGAGGAGAGTCATCCTCACCAGTGTGTTGGAGGAGAGTCATCCTCACAAGTGTGTTGGAGGAGAGTCATCCTCACCAGTGTGTCGGAGGAGAGTCATCCTCGCCAGTGTGTTGGAGGAGAGTCATCCTCGCCAGTGTGTCGGAGGAGAGTCATCCTCGCCAGTGTGTCGGAGGAGAGTCATCCTCGCCAGTGTGTCGGAGGAGAGTCATCCTCACCAGTGTGTCGGAGGAGAGTCATCCTCGCCAGTGTGTTGGAGGAGAGTCATCCTCACCAGTGTGTTGGAGGAGAGTCATCCTCACCAGTGTGTCGGAGGAAGTCATCCTCACCAGTGTGTTGGAGGAGAGTCATCCTCACCAGTGTGTCGGAGGAAGTAATCCTCACCAGTGTGTTGGAGGAGAGTCATCCACACCAGTGTGTTGGAGGAGAGTCAGTTGGAGGAGAGTCATCCTCGCCAGTGTGTTGGAGGAGAGTCATCCTCACCAGTGTGTTGGAGGAGAGTCATCCTCGCCAGTGTGTTGGAGGAGAGTCATCCTCACCAGTGTGTCGGAGGAGAGTCATCCTCACCAGTGTGTCGGAGGAGAGTCATCCTCACCAGTGTGTCGGAGGAGAGTCATCCTCACCAGTGTGTCGGAGGAGAGTCATCCTCGCCAGTGTGTTGGAGGAGAGTCATCCTCACCAGTGTGTCGGAGGAGAGTAATCCTCACCAGTGTGTCGGAGGAGAGTCATCCTCACCAGTGTGTTGGAGGAGAGTCATCCTCGCCAGTGTGTCGGAGGAGAGTCATCCTCGCCAGTGTGTCGGAGGAGAGTCATCCTCACCAGTGTGTCGGAGGAGAGTCATCCTCACCAGTGTGTCGGAGGAGAGTCATCCTCACCAGTGTGTCGGAGGAGAGTCATCCTCACCAGTGTGTCGGAGGAGAGTCATCCACACCAGTGTGTTGGAGGAGAGTCAGTTGGAGGAGAGTCATCCTCGCCAGTGTGTTGGAGGAGAGTCATCCTCGCCAGTGTGTCGGAGGAGAGTCATCCTCGCCAGTGTGTCGGAGGAGAGTCATCCTCACCAGTGTGTCGGAGGAGAGTCATCCTCACCAGTGTGTCGGAGGAGAGTCATCCTCGCCAGTGTGTTGGAGGAGAGTCATCCTCGCCAGTGTGTCGGAGGAGAGTCATCCTCACCAGTGTGTCGGAGGAGAGTCATCCTCACCAGTGTGTTGGAGGAGAGTCATCCTCACCAGTGTGTTGGAGGAGAGTCATCCTCACAAGTGTGTTGGAGGAGAGTCATCCTCACCAGTGTGTCGGAGGAGAGTCATCCTCACCAGTGTGTTGGAGGAGAGTCATCCTTGCCAGTGTGTTGGAGGAGAGTCATCCTCACCAGTGTGTTGGAGGAGAGTCATCCTCACCAGTGTGTTGGAGGAGAGTCATCCTCACCAGTGTGTCGGAGGAAGTCATCCTCACCAGTGTGTTGGAGGAGAGTCATCCACACCAGTGTGTTGGAGGAGAGTCAGTTGGAGGAGAGTCATCCTCGCCAGTGTGTTGGAGGAGAGTCATCCTCACCAGTGTGTCGGAGGAGAGTCATCCTCGCCAGTGTGTCGGAGGAGAGTCATCCTCACCAGTGTGTCGGAGGAGAGTCATCCTCACCAGTGTGTCAGAGGAGAGTCATCCTCACCAGTGTGTTGGAGGAGAGTCATCCTCACCAGTGTGTTGGAGGAGAGTCATCCTCACCAGTGTGTCGGAGGAGAGTCATCCTCGCCAGTGTGTCGGAGGAGAGTCATCCTCGCCAGTGTGTCGGAGGAGAGTCATCCTCACCAGTGTGTTGGAGGAGAGTCATCCTCGCCAGTGTGTTGGAGGAGAGTCATCCTCGCCAGTGTGTTGGAGGAGAGTCATCCTCACCAGTGTGTTGGAGGAGAGTCATCCTCACCACTGTGTTGGAGGAGATTCATCCTAACCAGTGTGGCGGAGGAGAGTCATCCTCACCAGTGTGTCGGAGGAGAGTCATCCTCACCAGTGTGTCGGAGGAGAGTCATCCTCACCAGTGTGTTGGAGGAGAGTCATCCTCACCAGTGTGTTGGAGGAGAGTCATCTTCACCAATGTGTTGGAGGAGAGTCATCCTCACCAGTGTGTTGGAGGAGAGTCATCCTCACCAGTGTGTTGGAGGAGAGTCATCCTCACCAGTGTGTTGGAGGAGAGTCATCCTCACCAGTGTGTTGGAGGAGAGTCATCCTCACCAGTGTGTCGGAGGAGAGTCATCCTCGCCAGTGTGTTGGAGGAGAGTCATCCTCGCCAGTGTGTCGGAGGAGAGTCATCCTCGCCAGTGTGTCGGAGGAGAGTCATCCTCGCCAGTGTGTCGGAGGAGAGTCATCCTCGCCAGTGTGTCAGAGGAGAGTCATCCTCGCCAGTGTGTCGGAGGAGAGTCATCCTCGCCAGTGTGTCGGAGGAGAGTCATCCTCGCCAGTGTGTCAGAGGAGAGTCATCCTCGCCAGTGTGTCGGAGGAGAGTCATCCTCCCAGTGTGTCGGAGGAGAGTCATCCTCGCCAGTGTGTTGGAGGAGAGTCATCCTCGCCAGTGTCTTGGAGGAGAGTCATCCTCACCAGTGTGTTGGAGGAGAGTCATCCTCACCAGTGTGTTGGAGGAGAGTCATCCTCACCAGTGTGTTGGCGGAGAGTCATCCTCACCAGTGTGTTGGAGGAGAGTCATCCTCACCAGTGTGTCGGAGGAAGTCATCCTCACCAGTGTGTTGGAGGAGAGTCATCCTCACCAGTGTGTTGGAGGATAGTCAGTTGGAGGAGTCATCCTCGCCAGTGTGTTGGAGGAGAGTCATTCTCACCAGTGTGTCGGAGGAGAGTCATCCTCACCAGTGTGTCGGAGGAAGTCATCCTCACCAGTGTTTTGGAGGAGAGTCATCCTCGCCAGTGTGTCGGAGGAGAGTCATCCTCGCCAGTGTGTCGGAGGAGAGTCATCCTCGCCAGTGTGTCGGAGGAGAGTCATCCTCGCCAGTTTGTTGGAGGAGAGTCATCCCCGCCAGTGTGTTGGAGGAGAGTCATCCTCGCCAGTGTGTCGGAGGAGAGTCATCCTCACCAGTGTGTCGGAGGAGAGTCATCCTCACAAGTGTGTTGGAGGAGAGTCATCCTCACCAGTGTGTCGGAGGAGAGTCACAAGTGTGTTGGAGGAGAGTCATCCTCACCAGTGTGTCGGAGGAGAGTCATCCTCGCCAGTGTGTTGGAGGAGAGTCATCCTTGCCAGTGTGTTGGAGGAGAGTCATCCTCACCAGTGTGTTGGAGGAGAGTCATCCTCACCAGTGTGTTGGAGGAGAGTCATCCTCACCAGTGTGTCGGAGGAAGTCATCCTCACCAGTGTGTTGGAAGAGAGTCATCCACACCAGTGTGTTGGAGGAGAGTCAGTTGGAGGAGAGTCATCCTCGCCAGTGTGTTGGAGGAGAGTCATCCTCACCAGTGTGTCGGAGGAGAGTCATCCTCGCCAGTGTGTCGGAGGAGAGTCATCCTCACCAGTGTGTCGGAGGAGAGTCATCCTCACCAGTGTGTCGGAGGAGAGTCATCCTCGCCAGTGTGTTGGAGGAGAGTCATCCTCGCCAGTGTGTCGGAGGAGAGTCATCCTCGCCATTGTGTCGGAGGAGAGTCATCCTCACCAGTGTGTTGGAGGAGAGTCATCCTCACCAGTGTGTTGGAGGAGAGTCATCCTCACAAGTGTGTTGGAGGAGAGTCATCCTCACCAGTGTGTCGGAGGAGAGTCATCCTCGCCAGTGTGTTGGAGGAGAGTCATCCTTGCCAGTGTGTTGGAGGAGAGTCATCCTCACCAGTGTGTTGGAGGAGAGTCATCCTCACCAGTGTGTTGGAGGAGAGTCATCCTCACCAGTGTGTCGGAGGAAGTCATCCTCACCAGTGTGTTGGAGGAGAGTCATCCTCACCAGTGTGTCGGAGGAGAGTCATCCTCACCAGTGTGTCAGAGGAGAGTCATCCTCACCAGTGTGTTGGAGGAGAGTCATCCTCACCAGTGTGTCAGAGGAGAGTCATCCTCACCAGTGTGTTGGAGGAGAGTCAGTTGGAGGAGAGTCATCCTCGCCAGTGTGTTGGAGGAGAGTCATCCTCACCAGTGTGTCGGAGGAGAGTCATCCTCGCCAGTGTGTCGGAGGAGAGTCATCCTCACCAGTGTGTTGGAGGAGAGTCATCCTCACCAGTGTGTCGGAGGAGAGTCATCCTCACCAGTGTGTCGGAGGAGAGTCATCCTCGCCAGTGTGTCGGAGGAGAGTCATCCTCGCCAGTGTGTCGGAGGAGAGTCATCCTCACCAGTGTGTTGGAGGAGAGTCATCCTCGCCAGTGTGTCGGAGGAGAGTCATCCTCGCCAGTGTGTTGGAGGAGAGTCATCCTCACCAGTGTGTTGGAGGAGAGTCATCCTCACCAGTGTGTCGGAGGAGATTCATCCTAACCAGTGTGGCGGAGGAGAGTCATCCTCACCAGTGTGTCGGAGGAGAGTCATCCTCACCAGTGTGTCGGAGGAGAGTCATCCTCACCAGTGTGTTGGAGGAGAGTCATCCTCACCAGTGTGTTGGAGGAGAGTCATCTTCACCAATGTGTTGGAGGAGAGTCATCCTCACCAGTGTGTTGGAGGAGAGTCATCCTCACCAGTGTGTTGGAGGAGAGTCATCCTCACCAGTGTGTTGGAGGAGAGTCATCCTCACCAGTGTGTTGGAGGAGAGTCATCCTCACCATCCTCGTGTGTCGGAGGAGAGTCATCCTCACCAGTGTGTTGGAGGAGAGTCATCCTCACCAGTGTGTTGGAGGAGAGTCATCCTCACCAGTGTGTTGGAGGAGAGTCATCCTCACCAGTGTGTTGGAGGAGAGTCATCCTCACCAGTGTGTGGAGGAGAGTCATCCTCACCAGTGTGTTGGAGGAGAGTCATCCTCACCAGTGTGTTGGAGGAGAGTCATCCTCACCAGTGTGTTGGAGGAGAGTCATCCTCACCAGTGTGTTGGAGGAGAGTCATCCTCACCAGTGTGTTGGAGGAGAGTCATCCTCACCAGTGTGTTGGAGGATAGTCATCCTCGGAGGAGGAGAGTCATCCTCGCCAGTGTGTTGGAGGAGAGTCATCCTCGCCAGTGTGTCGGAGGAGAGTCATCCTCGCCAGTGTGTCGGAGGAGAGTCATCCTCGCCAGTGTGTCGGAGGAGAGTCATCCTCGCCAGTGTGTCGGAGGAGAGTCATCCTCGCCAGTGTGTCGGAGGAGAGTCATCCTCGCCAGTCGCCAGTGTGTCGGAGGAGAGTCATCCTCGCCAGTGTGTCATCCTCACCAGAGTGTGTTGGAGAGTCATCCTCACCAGTGTGTCGGAGGAGAGTCATCCTCCCAGTGTGTCGGAGGAGAGTCATCCTCGCCAGTGTGTTGGAGGAGAGTCATCCTCGCCAGTGTCTTGGAGGAGAGTCATCCTCACCAGTGTGTTGGAGGAGAGTCATCCTCACCAGTGTGTTGGAGGAGAGTCATCCTCACCAGTGTGTTGGAGGAGAGTCATCCTCACCAGTGTGTTGGAGGAGAGTCATCCTCACCAGTGTGTCGGAGGAAGTCATCCTCACCAGTGTGTTGGAGGAGAGTCATCCTCACCAGTGTGTTGGAGGATAGTCAGTTGGAGGAGAGTCATCCTCGCCAGTGTGTTGGAGGAGAGTCATTCTCACCAGTGTGTTGGAGGAGAGTCATCCTCACCAGGAGGAGAGTCATCCTGTGTCGGAGGAGAGTCATCCTCAGTGTGTCGGAGGAAGTCATCCTCACCAGTGTTTTGGAGGAGAGTCATCCTCGCCAGTGTGTCGGAGGAGAGTCATCCTCGCCAGTGTGTCGGAGGAGAGTCATCCTCGCCAGTGTGTCGGAGGAGAGTCATCCTCGCCAGTGTGTTGGAGGAGAGTCATCCTCGCCAGTGTGTTGGAGGAGAGTCATCCTCGCCAGTGTGTCGGAGGAGAGTCATCCTCACCAGTGTGTGTTGGAGGAGAGTCATCCTCACCAGTGTGTTGAGGAGAGTCATCCTCAGTGTGTTGGAGGAGAGTCATCCTCACCAGTGTGTCGGAGGAGAGTCATCCTCGCCAGTGTGTTGGAGGAGAGTCATCCTCACCAGTGTGTTGGAGGAGAGTCATCCTCACCAGTGTGTTGGAGGAGAGTCATCCTCACCAGTGTGTTGGAGGAGAGTCATCCTCACCAGTGTGTCATCCTCACCAGGAGGAGAGTCATCCTCACCAGTGTGTTGGAGGAGAGTCATCCTCACCAGTGTGTTGGAGGAGAGTCATCCTCACCAGTGTGTTGGAGGAGAGTCATCCTCACCAGTGTGGAGGAGAGTCAGTGGTGTGTTGGAGGAGAGTCATCCTCAGTGTGTTGGAGGATAGTCAGTGTGTCGGAGGAGAGTCATCCTCGTGTGTTGGAGGAGAGTCCAGTGTGTTGGAGGAGAGTCATCCTCACCAGTGTGTCGGAGGAGAGTCATCCTCACCAGTGTGTCGGAGGAGAGTCATCCAGTGTGTCGGAGGAGAGTCATCCTCAGTGTGTCATGGAGGAGAGTCATCCTCACCAGTGTGTTGGAGGAGAGTCAGTGTGTCGGAGGAGAGTCATCCTCGCCAGTGTGTTGGAGGAGAGTCATCCTCACCAGTGTGTCGGAGGAGAGTCATCCTCGTGTGTTGGAGGAGAGTCCAGTGTGTCGGAGGAGAGTCATCCTCACCAGTGTGTTGGAGGAGAGTCATCCTCACCAGTGTGTTGGAGGAGAGTCATCCTCACCAGTGTGTTGGAGGAGAGTCATCCTCACCAGTGTGTCGGAGGAGAGTCATCCTCGCCAGTGTGTTGGAGGAGAGTCATCCTCACCAGTGTGTTGGAGGAGAGTCATCCTCACCAGTGTGTTGGAGGAGAGTCATCCTCACCAGTGTGTCGGAGGAGAGTCATCCTCACCAGTGTGTCGGAGGAGAGTCATCCTCACCAGTGTGTTGGAGGAGAGTCATCCTCACCAGTGTGTCGGAGGAGAGTCATCCTCACCAGTGTGTCATCCTCACCAGTGAGGAGAGTCATCCTCACCAGTGTGTTGGAGGAGAGTCATCCTCACCAGTGTGTCGGAGGAGAGTCATCCTCACCAGTGTGTTGGAGGAGAGTCATCACCAGTGTGTCAGGAGAGTCCAGTGTGTTGGAGGAGAGTCAGTTGAGGAGAGTCATCCTCGCCAGTGTGTTGGAGGAGAGTCATCCTCACCAGTGTGTCGGAGGAGAGTCATCCTCGTGTTGGAGGAGAGTCCAGTGTGTCGGAGGAGAGTCATCCTCACCAGTGTGTCGGAGGTCATCCTCACCAGTGTGTCGGAGGAGAGTCATCCTCACCAGTGTGTCGGAGGAGAGTCATCCTCACCAGTGTGTCGGAGGAGAGTCATCCTCACCAGTGTGTCGGAGGAGAGTCATCCTCACCAGTGTGTCGGAGGAGAGTCATCCTCACCAGTGTGTCGGAGGAGAGTCATCCTCACCAGTGTGTTGGAGGAGAGTCATCCTGTGTCGGAGGAGAGTCATCCTCGCCAGTGTGTTGGAGGAGAGTCATCCTCACCAGTGTGTTGGAGGAGAGTCATCCTCACCAGTGTGTCGGAGGAGAGTCATCCTCACCAGTGTGTTGGAGGAGAGTCATCCTCACCAGTGTGTCGGAGGAGAGTCATCCTCACCAGTGTGTCGGAGGAGAGTCATCCTCACCAGTGTGTTGGAGGAGAGTCATCCTCACCAGTGTGTTGGAGGAGAGTCATCCTCACCAGTGTGTTGGAGGAGAGTCATCCTCACCAGTGTGTTGGAGGAGAGTCATCCTCACCAGGAGGAGAGTCATCCTCACCAGTGTGTTGGAGGAGAGTCATCCTCACCAGTGTGTTGGAGGAGTCAGTCATCCTCACCAGTGTGTTGGAGGAGAGTCATCCTCGCCAGTGTGTCGGAGGAGAGTCATCCTCGCCAGTGTGTCGGAGGAGAGTCATCCTCGCCAGTGTGTCAGAGGAGAGTCATCCTCGCCAGTGTGTCGGAGGAGAGTCATCCTCGCCAGTGTGTCGGAGGAGAGTCATCCTCACCAGTGTGTCAGAGGAGAGTCATCCTCGCCAGTGTGTCGGAGGAGAGTCATCCTCGCCAGTGTGTCAGAGGAGAGTCATCCTCGCCAGTGTGTCGGAGGAGAGTCATCCTCGCCAGTGTGTCGGAGGAGAGTCATCCTCACCAGTGTGTCGGAGGAGAGTCATCCTCACCAGTGTGTTGGAGGAGAGTCATCCTCACCAGTGTGTTGGAGGAGAGTCATCCTCGCCAGTGTGTTGGAGGAGAGTCATCCTCACCAGTGTGTCAGTTGAGGAGAGTCATCCTCACCAGTGTGTTGGAGGAGAGTCATCCTCACCAGTGTGTCGGAGGAGAGTCATCCTCGCCAGTGTGTCGGAGGAGAGTCATCCTCACCAGTGTGTCGGAGGAGAGTCATCCTCACCAGTGTGTCGGAGGAGAGTCATCCTCACCAGTGTGTCGGAGGAGAGTCATCCTCACCAGTGTGTCGGAGGAGAGTCATCCTCACCAGTGTGTCGGAGGAGAGTCATCCTCACCAGTGTGTCGGAGGAGAGTCATCCTCACCAGTGTGTCGGAGGAGAGTCATCCTCACCAGTGTGTCGGAGGAGAGTCATCCTCACCAGTGTGTTGGAGGAGAGTCATCCTCACCAGTGTGTTGGAGGAGAGTCATCCTCACCAGTGTGTCGGAGGAGAGTCATCCTCACCAGTGTGTTGGAGGAGAGTCATCCTCGCCAGTGTGTCGGAGGAGAGTCATCCTCACCAGTGTGTCGGAGGAGAGTCATCCTCGCCAGTGTGTCGGAGGAGAGTCATCCTCGCCAGTGTGTCGGAGGAGAGTCATCCTCGCCAGTGTGTCGGAGGAGAGTCATCCTCACCAGTGTGTCGGAGGAGAGTCATCCTCACCAGTGTGTTGGAGGAGAGTCATCCTCACCAGTGTGTCAGAGGAGAGTCATCCTCACCAGTGTGTTGGAGGAGAGTCATCCTCACCAGTGTGTTGGAGGAGAGTCATCCTCACCAGTGTGTTGGAGGAGAGTCATCCTCACCAGTGTGTTGGAGGAGAGTCATCCTCACCAGTGTGTTGGAGGAGTCATCCTCACCAGTGTGTCAGAGGAGAGTCATCCTCGCCAGTGTGTCGGAGGAGAGTCATCCTCACCAGTGTGTCATCCTCGCCAGTGTGTCGGAGGAGAGTCATCCTCGCCAGTGTGTCGGAGGAGAGTCATCCTCACCAGTGTGTTGGAGGAGTGTCATCCTCACCAGTGTATCGGAGGAGAGTCATCCTCACCAGTGTGTTGGAGGAGAGTCATCCTCACCAGTGTGTCGGAGGAGAGTCATCCTCACCAGTGTGTCGGAGGAGAGTCATCCTCACCAGTGTGTTGGAGGAGAGTCATCCTCACCAGTGTGTTGGAGGAGAGTCATCCTCACCAGTGTGTCGGAGGAGAGTCATCCTCACCAGTGTGTTGGAGGAGAGTCATCCTCACCAGTGTGTCGGAGGAGAGTCATCCTCACCAGTGTGTCGGAGGAGAGTCATCCTCACCAGTGTGTCGGAGGAGAGTCATCCTCACCAGTGTGTGTGGAGGAGAGTCATCCTCACCAGTGTGTTGGAGGAGAGTCATCCTCACCAGTGTGTCGGAGGAGAGTCATCCTCACCAGTGTGTCGGAGGAGAGTCATCCTCACCAGTGTGTTGGAGGAGAGTCATCCTCACCAGTGTGTTGGAGGAGAGTCATCCTCACCAGTGTGTTGGAGGAGAGTCATCCTCACCAGTGTGTTGGAGGAGAGTCATCCTCACCAGTGTATCGGAGGAAACACCGTTCACGAGTTCAGCCTGCAGGCGCCATGTTTTTCTCTTTTTTATGGACGTTATTGTTTGTTTCTGGACTTTTTAAACAGCATGTTATTTTGACCATTGAAGTATCCCCCCCCCCCCAGTGTGTTGGAGGAGAGTCACACAAGACATAACTTACTGCATGACAAAGAAAAACACAAAGAACTTTAAACATATAACCTCTTTCCTCTTTCCCATGTGGGATAATTAGTCACCATCCCAAATGGAACACTACGCCTTATTTAAGACACTACTTTTGGCCACAACCTACATACTGTAGGTTGTCTTGTCAAAAAGTAGTATCCTACAAAGGGAATAGGCTGCCGTTTGGAACTGAACTGGACTTTGACTTTCTGCGTTTAGCCTCAGATAGAGAAAATAAGCATCTGAATAACTACAGTAAAGAAGTCCTTGATAATGATGGTAATTATGTCATATTTATACTTGAAATAATAACACAGGTTTTCAGGGGGCGTTATCGTCCAGATAAAATATATATAAGTGTGTCCTAAATGACTACCATATTCCCTATATAGTGCACTACTTTCAATCAAAACCCTGTGGGTCCTGGACCAAAAGTGTGTACATTTGGAACACCACTAAATGAGTCTGTGGCAAAAGGAACACGTCTGGAAGTGTTTCGTATACGAGCATCTTGTTCGTATATTTAAAGTCATGGGCCGAAACTATTTTGTTTCGATTTAAACTGTTTTAGTGAACTACAGATGCTTATAAGTGTAATAGCTATTAAGGTAACAAGCGCAAAACGGAACAAATTTCTAACAACTTTCAACTTTCAACTTTGAAAGTATTTCTTACTCAAACATCCTCAGTTACCATATGTGCTTTAGTGTTTGAGTATCTCTCTCTCTCTCTCTCTCTCTCTCTCTCTCTCTCTCAATTCAAGGGCTTTATTGGCATGGGAAACGTGTTAATATTGCCAAAGCAAGTGAGGTAGATAATATACAAAAGTGAAATAAACAATAAAAAATAACAGTAAAAATAACACATACAGACGTTTCAAAAAATAAAGACATTACAAATGTCATATTATATATATACAGTGATGTAACAATGTAGAAATGGTTAAAGTACACAAGACAAAATAAATAAGCATAAATATGGGTTGTATTTACAATGGTGTTTGTTCAGGTCACAAATCTCTCTCTCTCTCTCTCTCTCTCTCTCTCTCTCTCTCTCTCTCTCTCCTGTGTGTGTGTTTAAGGTAGAGTTGGCAGGGTGTAACAGTCTTCCATCTGTTAGGTAGATGTAAAACATCCTAATTGTCCTGCTCTGCCAGCTGGGCTTCTGTCAGAACACCACCATCTCTATCCATCTCTGTCAGAACACCACCATCTCTGTCAACTCTCTGCTACTCCTTCCTGTCAGATCACCACCATCTCTGTCTCCTTCCTGGAGTTAACCTGTCAGATCACCACCATCTCTGTTAGAATACCATCTCTGTCAGAACACCACCATCTCTGTCAGAATAGCATCTCTGTCAGAACACCACCATCTCTGTCAGAACACCACCATCTCTGTCAGAACACCACCATCTCTGTCAGACCACCACCATCTCTGTCAGAACACCACCATCTCTGTCAGAAGACCACCATCTCTGTCAGAACACCACCATCTCTGTCAGAAGACCACCATCTCTGTCAGAACACCACCATCTCTATCAGAACACCATCTCTGTCAGAACACCACCATCTCTGTCAGAACACCAATGTGGAGACTGCACACTGACCTAACCCATCTGTACAAGAGGAATACCTATGTGAGAATGCTCTTAGCAGACACACACACACACACACACACACACACACACACACACACACACACACACACACGGTACTATGTTGTGATGTGACTGTCCTATGGTGTGATGTGGCTTGACTACCGTTGTGAGGTCAGAAGGTTAGGATCAACCCTACTCATCGGCCAGAGCGTCCGGTGTGCGCTCTGAATGCAAAACGCTCTGAAATTTACAAACGGACAATCTGACAACGCAGTTGAAGTCACCAACAGTCTGGATAAAATAACAGCCTCACCAGCTCAGTTTGGGCCAGTAATATTCAGTGGGCTGTTCTCCCTCTCACTTAGATGTCTGGAAGTAGCTTGCAAGTTAGCTTGTGTACTTGACTGTTGTTAGTACATTCGGTTCAACCCTTAAAGAGATGGCTGGGGGCTAAAGCTTAAGAGGGTGTGAACGATGCTGAAAGGGCGGGGCTAAAGCTTAAGAGGGTGTGAACGATGCTGAAAGGGCGGGGCTAAAGCTTAAGAGGGTGTGAACGATGCTGAATGGGCGGGGCTAAAGCTTAAGAGGGTGTGGACGATGCTGAATGGGCGTGGCTAAAGCTTAAGAGGGTGTGGACAATGATGAATGGGCGGGGCTAAAACTTAAGAGGGTGTGAACAATGCTGAATGGGCGTTGCTAAAGCTTAAGAGGGTGTGAACGATGCTGAATGGGCGGGGCTAAAGCTTAAGAGGGTGTGGACTATGCTGAATGGGCGGGGCTAACACTTAAGAGGGTGTGAACGATGCTGAATGGGCGGGGCTAAAGCTTAAGAGCAACTTCAAATTTTACACCATAGGATCGAATTGAGCCGGTCAGTCACATAAATCATATTTTAAGGAAAATAGAATGGGATGAAATGAGTTATAAAACTGCTACATTTTTTCTTCGCCACATAGCAAAATGTGTAGAAATGCTGGAAATGAACTTTTAAACATACTTTTTTTTCTCTCTCCTCTGTGAAGAGGAGGCCGCTAAAATGATTTTTAGGGCCTCCAAAAGGCTAGGGCCGGCTCTGACTACATGTGGTTATAGATGTGGGTACGCAGAACTGTGACCCAAATGCAGCCATTCATGATGAGTTTAAAGTTGCCCATCCTTGGTCTAACATACTATAAGGCTGTTATAAACACAGAGTAAGTAACTGGGCTAAAACACGCTAGAATATTGTCACAGAGAAACTAACACTTTCAGAGCTACAACACAATTTGAGATCGCTGCTGTTGTCAGTCACTAGAACCCATCTGATGCCCTCTGTAGCACAGCTGCACTGTCTGACCCAGTCAGTCATCAAGAAGAACCTCACTTTGTCACCGTGGTGAGGACAGTCCCAGCAGTAGCTCATCCAGCCAGTGGAGGGGTTACCTACTAACTAGGTAATTTCAGCAGCATTAGGAGCCAAATAGACCAGAGGGAGAGAGGCAGAGAGAAGCGTGAGTGTGTATAAAGACAGACAATCATCAGACAGACATAGTTTCTTCCCAGTTAATAAAGAGAGAGAGAGAGAGAGAGAGAGAGAGGGAGAGAGAGGGAGGGAGAGAGAGAGAGAGAGAGAGAGAGAGAGAGAGAGAGAGAGAGAGAGAGAGAGAGAGAGAGAGAGAGAGAGAGAGAGAGAGAAAGAGTCCTTCATGTCTTAAAGTAATGATAGACTGTTGTTTCTCTTTGCTTATTTGAGCTGTTCTTGTCATAATATGGACTTGGTATTTTACCAAATGGCGATATCTTCTGTATACCACCGCTACCTTGTCACAACTGACTGGCTTAAACTCCTTAAAACCTCTCTAGGCTAGGGGGCGGTATTTTCACGTCCGGAAGAAAAGTGTGCCCAAAGTAAATTGCCTGCTATTCAGGCCCGGAGGCTAGGAAATGCATATTGTTAGTATATTTGGATGGAAAACACTCTGAAGTTTCTAAAATGGTTTGAATGGTGTCTGTGAGTATAACAGTACTTATTTGGCAGGCGAAACCCCAAGGACAAACCACCCAGGATTCGTTTTTTTCGAGGTCACTCTCTTTTCAATGGATTGTCTATGAGGATCTAGATTTCTTAGGCACTTGTTTTCTAAGGCACAGTTCCTATCGCTTCCACTGGATGTTGACAGTCTTTAGAAATTGGTTGATGTTTTTCCTTTGAGAAATTAAGAAGTAGGGCTGTTCAGAACGAGGGTCGAGTCTAGTTGTTGTGGTTGGGGCATGTGATGTGAAAGCTCGCTCCACTTAATCCTCTATTACAGTTTATCCCGTCTAAAATGTTATTGATTATTGATGTTAACAATTACCTAAAGTTGTATTAGGAAAGTTGTTTAAAATGTTTGGACAACGATTACAGGTAACTTATTAGATATTTTGTAGTCATGTTGCGTGAGTTGGAAGCACTGTTTTTCTGGATCAAACACACGAAATAAATGGACATTTTGGAGATATAATGACGGAATTAATCGAACAAAAGGACCATTTGTGATGTTTCTGGGACATATTGGAGTGCCTACAGGAGAAGATCTTCGAAGGTAAGGCATGAATTATATCGTTATTTCTGAGTTTTGTGTCGCACCTGACAGATTGAAATGTGATTGTCATGTGTTTGTATGATGGGGTGCTGTCCTCAGTTAATCGATAATGGTTTGCTTTCGCCGTAAAGCCTTTTTGAAATCTGACACGGTGACTGGATTAACAACAAGTGTAGCTTTAATTTTGTGTATTGCACTTGTGATTGTATGAAAATATTTCTAATAATTTAATTTGAATTTGGCGCTCTGCCATTTCACCAGATGTTGTGAAAAAGATCCCATTAACGAGATTTGATCCTGCAGAAGTTTTAAAGAAGGAAAGAAATTCTGCAAATTAACTTTTAACAAGGCACACCTGTTAAATGAAATGCATTCCAGGTGACTACCTCGTGAAGCCGGTTGAGAGAATGCCAAGAGTGTGCAAAGCTGTCATTGAGGCAAAGGGTTGACTACTTTGAAGAATCTCACATATACAATTTGGTTAATACATGATTCCATATGTGTTCGTTCATAGTTTTGACGTGTTATCTATTAATCTATAATGTAGAAAATAGTAAAAAATAAAGAAAATCCCTGGATTGATATATATATATGAGGCTGATACTAATCTGAACCTCAGGCTTGGTATGGACACCAGTCTCATTAGAGAACCACAGGAACAGAGAGCACGGGGTCAGCTGGTCAGGTCACTACTACGGTAACACACTGTAGAGAACTACTTGTTGTGGTGAAAAGAGCAGATGCCTCATTAATTCACCGTCTCTTGACGATCGTCTGGAACAGAACACTAAACTGGAGAACAGAAGCATTTCAAAGTGATGGCAGTAGACATGGACAAAACAGTAGCATTTCCAAACGGATCCAGATCCCCTCCCTAATCCCTGCTGCTTCCCTCCCTCCCCCCTCCTCCCTCCCTCCCTCCTCTCAGTCTACCCTTAATTACCTCTACAATAAAAAATAAAAACACAGCTTTTCTCAGACATTTCCCTTTTCAGGCCCGTCACCCACAGTCAGGGTTGGGTAATAAAGCCTTATCTATACAGAACAATACTTCATATTGTAATGAGTGGGTCCAGACAGCCAGCGTGGGATCGACAGAAGACCGCTCCCTAACTCTCTCTCAGAGACCCCAGGGAGACCCAGGAGGAGAACCAGGAGGAGAGGGCAGGACCAGGCAGGCAGCCAAATGGACACGGCCAGCCTCACTAAAAGGGATTAACTAGGAACCACAGTGGGACCCTGAGAGGGAACATAGTCAGAAAGTTTTACAGGAACTAAAAACAAAAATGTAAAAAAAAATAAACTGCCATTGCATCAATGAATCTCTATCTGTCTCTACAGTCTCACAGACTGTCTCTTTACTTCTCCTCTCTTTCCTCTGTCTCTCCTCTCCTTCCTCTGTCTCTCCTCTCCTTCCTCTGTTTATCCTCTCCTTCCTCTGTTTCTCCTCTACCTTCCTCTGTTTATCCTCTCCTTCCTCTGTCTCTCATGTCTTTCCTGTCTCTCCTCTCCTTCCTCTGTCTCTCCTCTCCTCTCCTTCCTCTGTCTCTCCTCTCCTCTCATTCCTCTGTTTTTCCTCTCCTTCCTCTGTCTCTCCTCTCCTCTCCTTCCTCTGTTTCTCCTTTCCTTCCTCTCTCTTCTCTCCTTCCTCTCTCTCATGTCTTTCCTGCCTCTCCTCTCCTTCCTATGTCTCTCCTCTCCTCTCCTTCCTCTGTCTCTCCTCTCCTCTCCTTCCTCTGTCTCTCATGTCTTTCATGTCTCTCCCTTCCTTCCTCTGTCTCTCCTCTCCTTCCCCTGTCTCTCCTCTCCTCTCCTTCCTCTGTCTCTCATGTCTTTCCTGTCTCTCCTCTCCTTCCTCTGTCTCTCCTCTCATTCCTCTGTCTCTCCTCTCCTTCCTCTGTCTCTCATGTCTTTCCTGTCTCTCCACTCCTTCCCTTCCCGACTCCCCTCTCCTTCCCTTCCCGACTCTCCTCTCCTTCCCTTCCCGACTCTCCTCTCCTTCCCTTCCCGACTCTCCTCTCCTTCCCTTCCCGACTCTCCTCTCCTTCCCTTCCCGACTCTCCTCTCCTTCCCTTCCCGACTCTCCTCTCCTTCCCGACTCTCCTCTCCTTCCCTTCCTGACTCTCCTCTCCTTCCCTTCCTGACTCTCCTCTCCTTCCCTTC
>NC_088221.1:52247811-52285311 GCF_036934945.1 Oncorhynchus masou masou | reverse complement strand
GGGGACATGCTCAGAGCATACCTTAGCTTCATCCCATCGTGGACATGCTCAGGGCATACCTTAGCTTCATCCCATCGTGGACTGGGGACATGCTCAGGGCATACCTTAGCTTCATCCCATCGTGGACTGGGGACATGCTCAGGGCATACCTTAGCTTCATCCCATCGTGGACATGCTCAGGGCATACCTTAGCTTCATCCCATCGTGGACATGCTCAGGGCATACCTTAGCTTCATCCCATCGTGGACTGGGGACATGCTCAGGGCATACCTTAGCTTCATCCCATCGTGGACCAGGGACATGCTCAGGGCATACCTTAGCTTCATCCCATCGAGGACTGGGGACATGCTCAGAGCATACCTTAGCTTCATCCCATCGTGGACCAGGGACATGCTCAGGGCATACCTTAGCTTCATCCCATCGAGGACTGGGGACATGCTCAGGGCATACCTTAGCTTCATCCCATCGTGGACTGGGGACATGCTCAGGGCATACCTTAGCTTCATCCCATCGTGGACATGCTCAGGGCATACCTTAGCTTCATCCCATTGTGGACTGGGGACATGCTCAGGGCATACCTTAGCTTCATCCCATCGAGGACTGGGGACATGCTCAGGGCATACCTTAGCTTCATCCCATCGTGGACATGCTCAGGGCATACCTTAGCTTCATCCCATCGTGGACTGGGGACATGCTCAGGACATACCTTAGCTTCATCCCATCGTGGACATGCTCAGGGCATACCTTAGCTTCATCCCATCGTGGACTGGGGGCATGCTCAGGGCATACCTTAGCTTCATCCCATCGTGGACTGGGGACATGCTCAGAGCATACCTTAGCTTCATCCCATCGTGGACTGGGGACATGCTCAGAGCATACCTTAGCTTCATCCCATCGTGGACATGCTCAGGGCATACCTTAGCTTCATCCCATCGTGGACTGGGGACATGCTCAGGGCATACCTTAGCTTCATCCCATCGTGGACATGCTCAGGGCATACCTTAGCTTCATCCCATCGAGGACTGGGGACATGCTCAGGGCATACCTTAGCTTCATCCCATCGTGGACCAGGGACATGCTCAGGGCATACCTTAGCTTCATCCCATCGAGGACTGGGGACATGCTCAGGGCATACCTTAGCTTCATCCCATCGAGGACTGGGGACATGCTCAGGGCATACCTTAGCTTCATCCCATCGTGGACATGCTCAGGGCATACCTTAGCTTCATCCCATCGTGGACATGCTCAGGGCATACCTTAGCTTCATCCCATCGTGGACTGGGGACATGCTCAGGGCATAACTTAGCTTCATCCCATCGTGGACTGGGGACATGCTCAGGGCATACCTTAGCTTCATCCCATCGAGGACTGGGGACATGCTCAGGGCATACCTTAGCTTCATCCCATAGTGGACTGGGGACATGCTCAGGGCATACCTTAGCTTCATCCCATCGTGGACCAGGGACATGCTCAGGGCATACCTTAGCTTCATCCCATAGTGGACTGGGGACATGCTCAGGGCATACCTTAGCTTCATCCCATAGTGGACTGGGGACATGCTCAGGAGTGTACTGAGGAACCACCAGATGTCCTGAGGAACCACCAGATGTACTGAGGAACCACCAGATGTCCTGAGGAACCACAATATGTCCTGAGGAACCACCAGATGTCCTGAGGAACCAGCAGATGTACTGAGGAACCACCAGATGTCCTGAGGAACCACAATATGTCCTGAGGAACCACCAGATGTCCTGAGGAACCAGCAGATGTACTGAGGAACCACCAGATGTACTGAGGAACCACCAGATGTCCTGAGGAACCACCAGATGTACTGAGGAACCAGCAGATGTACTGAGGAACCACCAGATGTCCTGAGGAACCACAATATGTCCTGAGGAACCACCAGATGTCCTGAGGAACCAGTAGATGTACTGAGGAACCACCAGATGTCCTGAGGAACCACCAGATGTCCTGAGGAACCAGAAGATGTCCTGAGGAACCAGTAGATGTCCTGAGGAACCACCAGATGTCCTGAGGAAGCTTCTACACACATGGACATCAATAGACATGCCAGCCCTTAACTAAGACATAAATGGACATAGTTGGAAAAGGCTACTCTCTTAGCTCTTCAATCCAAATAGTATAGTTCCAACTGTGAAGTTTTGTGGAGGAGGAATAATGGTCTGATGCTGCTTTTCATGGTTCGGGCCCCTTAGTTCCAGTGAAGGGAAAATCTTAACACTACAGCATACAATGACATCCTAGACAATTCTTTACTTCCAACTTAGTGGCAACATTTTGGAAAAGGCCCTTTCTTGTTTCAGCACAATGCACAGACAATGCCCCCATGCTCAAAGCAAGGACAATACAGAAATGGTTTGCCCTGACCTCAACCTCATCGAATACCTTTGTGATGAATTGGAATGCCGACTGTGAGCCAGGCCTAATCGGCCAACATCATTACCCCAACCTCACTAATGCTTTTGTGGCTGAATGAAAGCAAAATCCCTGCAGAAATGTTCCTACATTTAGTGGAAAGCCTTCCCAGAAGAATGGAGGCTGTTTAAACAGCAAAGGGGAAAACCAACTCCATATTAATGCCCATTATTTTTGGAATGAGAATGTTCGCCGAGCATGTGTCCACATACTTTTGGTCATGTAGTGTATGCTATTGTTGCTAGATAGATTAATCAATTACCCTACATGGCTATCAGTAAACGTAATGTCCTACAAAACTTTCCAATGCCTAGGCTACGTGACATAAACCTCTTCAGCGCAAATGGCTCACTCCGTGTTCACATAAAAACTACACACCCTACTTTACTGTTGTAAAGTGGTGCCATGAACTCTATATTAACAGGAACGTTGCGACACTTTGTGGCGGCCGGTAGCCTAGCGGTTAGAGTGTAATCGAAAGGTTGCTTAGATCGAATCCCCGAGCTGCCAAGGTAAAAAAATAAATAAAATGTAATCCCGCCCTTGAACAAGACAGTTAACCCACTGTTTCTAGGCCGAATCTGTTCTTAAAACCTCTTGAAGCTAGGGGGGCGCTATTTCATTATTGGATAAAAAAACGTGCCCGTTTTAAGCGCAATATTTTGTCACAAAAAGATGCTCGACTATGCATATAATTGACAGCTTTCGAAAGAAAACACTCTGTTTCCAAAACTGCAAAGATATTATCTGTGAGTGCCACAGAACTGATGCTACAGGCGAAACCAAGATGAAACTCCAAACAGGAAATGAGCAAAACTTTTGAAGCGCTGTTTTCCAATGTCTCCTTATATGGCTGTGAATGCGACAGGAATGAGCCCACAATTTCTGCCGTTTCCCCAAGGTGTCTGCAGCATTGTGACATATTTGTAGGCATATCATTGGAAGATTGACCATAAGAGACCACATTTACCAGGTGTCCGCCCGGTGTCCTGCGCCGAAATTTGTGCGCAAACCTTAGCTGCAAGTATTTTTCCATGGAATTCAGAGAAGAAAGCAGGCTTCCACGAACGATATATCAATGAAGAGATATGTGAAAAACACCTTGAGGATTGATTCTAAACAACGTTTGCCATGTTTCAGTCGATATTATGGAGTTAATTTGGAAAAAAGTTTGACCTTTTGGTGACTGAATTTTCGGTTTGTTTTGGTAGCCAAAAGTGATGTACAAAATGGAGCGATTTCTCCTACACAAAGAAACTTTCAGAAAAAACTGAACATTTGCTATGTAGCTGAGAGTCTCCTCATTGAAAACATCCGAAGTTCTTCAAAGGTAAATGATTTTATTTGAATGCTTTTCTGGTTTTTGTGAAAATGTTGCCCGCTAAATGCTACGCTAAATGCTACGCTAGCTATCAATACTATTCCACAAATGCTTGATTTGCTATGGTTCAAAAGCATATTTTGAAAATCTGAGATGACAGTGTTGTTAAGAAAAGGCTGAGCTTGAGAGCTAGCACATTTATTTCATTTCATTTGCGATTTTCATAAATCGTTAATGTTGCGTTATGGTAATGAGCCTGAGGCTGTATTCACGATACCTGATCCGGGATTGGTACTATCAAGAGGTTTTAACTGACTTGTCTAGTTAAATAAATAAAAATACTCTCCTTTGTAACTACAACAACACTAGTTGCTTTGGAAACTGTCTTTATCCGCAAATGCATTTTTAGAAACAGTCATACTGTCACACACTTTAGAGAACCTTTTATTTCTCTATTTTGGTTAGGTCAGGGTGTGACTAGGGTGGGTAATCTAGTTTTCCTATTTCTATGTTGGCCGGGTGTGGTTCCCAATCAGAGGCAGCTGTCTATCGTTGTCTCTGATTGGGGATCATATTTAGGCAGCCTTTTTTTCCACCTGTTGTTTGTGTGATCTTGTTTTGTATTTTAGCCTTTTTTTACAAAGCTGCACATTCCTTTTGTTGCTCTTTATTTGTTTTGTTGCTGGTTCACATGAATAAATATGATGAACGCCTTCCAAGCTGCACCTTGATCCAACCCTTCCAACAATGATCGATCGTTAAACATACACTCAAAAAAACAATCTGGGATATTTGGTTGAACCAACCGCTGGGTTGCATGTGTTGGGTCAATTAGTTGTATTGTTTTGTTTGAAAAAAATTGCAATTTTGGGGGGTTTATGTTGGGTTATTGACCCAGTGGGTCAAATCAGAAGACTGGAGGCATAGTTTAGAAGGGGCATTTATATAGTTATTTTTAGCCACCCGTGAGAGTAAATGTCATTCCTGTTCATCTGTTCTACTGTATAGTTATCACATCAAGGTTGAACATTTACATTTTTGTGGCATCAATGACATAACTGTATTAGTTCTCTGGTAATCTATGCAAATACGACCTGATTATAATATTAAATGAATAATCTTAATATCCTAGACGAATATGCAAAATGCTTAACATTTAAATGAACAATGTCATTTGTAGTTTGTAAACGTAATATGACAAACATGAATGACAAGTAATCTCACAGGTGGCCAAAAACAATGTATCTAAAAGCCATACCCCTAATAAGCCACACCTCCTGAAAATAGGATTACATTTCAAAACGAAGCAGCTGCTAGGTCAACCGAGCATGAAAGCAGTGGTGTATGTCACGAGTCCCTCCGGTAATGTTGCTCATTCCGTGTACCAGTTCCGACGGTCTACGTCACCGGCCTCTTGGAAATGAACTGTCTTTACCCACACCTGGTCCCTGTATTCTCACTGATTTATATTTGTATAAATGTGCCCTTTGGTTCCCCATTGGGCTGTCGATTATTGTTCCCATGTCCGTTGGCACAGGTACTCACACGACCTTGTTGTTTTTCATTGGGCTGTCGATTATTGTTTCCATGTCCGTTGGTCGTGTGAGGACCTGTGCCTTGTTGTTTTTCATTGGGCTGTCGATTATTGTTCCCTTGTCCGTTGGTCGTGTGAGGACCTGTGCCCTGTTGTTTTTCATTGGGCTGTCGATTATTGTTCCCTTGTCCGTTGGTCGTGTGAGGACCTGTGCCTTGTTGTTTTTCGTGGTGCTTGTATTGTGCCGATGCTTACGGGTCTAGTCCCATGTTGTATCATTGTGCAGTTGTGTCTCGTCCCATTTTGTATTCATTCAAGGTTCTACTCGCTCTTTTGTTTTGGGTCTCAACCCTGTGTTATGTTTGTTTGGTCTTTGTCCCTGTGGCTTTACACGGCACGCTGTTTATTTATCTGTTGTTTTACCAGGTAAGTTGACTGAGACTTTCTCATGTGCAGCAATGACCTGGGGAATAGTTACAGGGGAGAGGAGGAATTAGTCAATTGAAAACTGGGGATTATTAGGTGACCGTGATGGTTTGAGGGCCAGATTGGGAATTTAGCCAGGACACCAGCGTTAACTTCTTGAAACTCCCCACCCCGGATCCGGGTTTGTGACTAAAGCCTCAGGCTCATTAGCATAACGCAACGTTAACGATTTCTGAAAATCGCAAATAAAATGAAAATAATGCGTCTGCTCTCAAGCTTAGCCTTTTCTTAACAACACTGTCATCTCAGATTTTCAAAATATGCTTTTGAACCATAGAAATTGACTAATTTGTGTAAGAGTATGCAAAGCTAGCATAGCATTTTGAGTAGCATTTAGCACGCAACATTTTCACAAAAACCAGATAACCAAATAAATAAAATCATTTACCTTTGAAGAGCTTCTGATGTTTTCAATGAGGAGACTCTCAGTTACATACCAAATGCGCAGTTTTTCCTGAAAGCGTCTGTGTGTAGGAGAAATCGTTCCGTTTTCTACATTGCGTCTGGCTACCGAAACAAACCGAAAATTCAGTCACCTACAACGTAAAACTTTTTCCGGATTAACTACATAATATCGACCGAAACATGGCAAACGTTGTTTGGAATCTATCCTCAAGGTGTTTTTTCACATATCTCTTCATTGATATGCAGTTCGTGGAAGCTTGCTTTCCTCTCTGTATCCCATGGAAAAATACTGGCAGGTGACTTTTGCGCACCAATTTCGGCGCAGGACACCGGGCGGACACCTGGTAAATGTGGTCTCTTATGGTCAATCTTCCAATGATCTGCCTACAAATACGTCACAATGCTGCAGACACCGTGGGGAAACGACAGAAAGGGCAGGCTCATTCCCCTTGCATTCACAGCCATATAAGGAGACAATGGAAAACAGAGCCTCAAAAATCCTGCTCATTTCCTGGATGCCATCTCATCTTGGTTTTGCCTGAAGCTCACGTTCTAGGGCACGCACAGAGAATATCTTGGTAGTTTTGGACACGTCAGAGTGTTTTCTTTCGAAAGCTATCAATTATATGCATAGTCGAGCATCTTTTTGTGACAAAATATCTTGTTTAAAACGGGAACGTTTTTCATCCAAAAATGAAATAGCGCCCCCATAGATGTAAGAGGTTAACACCCCTACTCTTACGATAAGTGCCATTGGATCTTTAATGCCCTCAGAGAGTCAGGACACCCGTTTAACGTCCCATCCGAAAGACAGCACCCTACACAGGGCAGTGGGATATTTTTTAGACCAGAGGAAAGAGTGCCTCCTACTGGCCATCCAACATCACTTCCAGCAGCATCTGATCTCCCATCCAGGAACTGACCAGGACCAACCCTGTTTTAGCTTAAGAAGCCAGCAGTGGTATGCAGGGTGGTATGCTGCTGGCAGTAAATTCAGGTAAAGACATTTTAAAAACTTTTACACTTTCCTGTCAGGACCCGGTTACGAACCCGGGTCTCCGGAGTGAGAAACAGTCACTTAACCAACTGAGCCACGAATAGTCAGCAGAACCCAGAAGATGAGGCAGACACAGCAGTACTTGAGACGGTGTATTTAATAAAGTAAAAAGTGAAGTCCTTCAGGAAAACATGTAACTCCACAAGCTCAAAAGGTATTCCACAAGAACAAGGCAATCCACAAGGTAATCCTCCAAGACAAAAAGGCAAATCCACAAGGTGGTAGGTATAGCACAAAAAGCCTCAAAAGATACTCAAAAATAAATAAACAAGAACAAAAAACAGAATTCCACAAGAGCGTCCACCGGGATCAACAAGAGCACACAGAACACTAGGGCTGGGTGCTAACATACAAACACAGAGCAAAGAACTGAGGGAAACAAAGGGTTTAAATACAATCAGGGGAAACGAGGCACAGGTGCAAATAATAATGGGGATCAAGGGAAAGCAAAAGGTCAAAAAGCACAATGGGGGCATCTAGTGACCAAAAACCGGAACAACCCTGGCCAAATCCTGACAATTCCTGTGCCTGTCTCCCGACCCTTTATACCAACGTGACAGTGTAAAGTACATTTAAGTGAAAACCTACTTCAAATTACTACTTAAGTAGTTTTGGAGGTATCTGTGATGTTTTGCTCCCATTCATTTCGCCTGACACCAAAATGTACTCGTTACATTTCAAATGCTCAGCCAGGACAGAATTATTGTTCAATACACACCCTTCTCAATATACCACATGGTCTTCCCTACTGCTTCTGATCTGGCGTACTAGACACAAAGACGGTGTCTGAGTGTTGGTGTGCCCCTGTATGTCCGTAAATCAATAAAAACAAGAAAATGGCACAGTCTGGTTTTCTTCATATGAGGCATTTGGTGTATAGAATTTACTTTTCCTCCAGTATGACAGTTGAGTACTCGTTCACCACTCTACTTATGTACATTAAAGATATCTGGGACTTTTTTGTATGTGTTATTATGTGTTGTGTCTCAATCCATCTGCGGTGGATGGTGGGTGAGAAAGAGCTGTGTTTGACAAGACCATGAGACATGCTCGAAAATCGGGCGTCTTACGAAAACTCCCTGTAGCGTCCCGAATGGTTTGGAAGGATGAGACTCTCACGAATACGATGGTGGTCTCCATTTTGCTCTTACAACCCTCATACAGGACTCATCTGAACACGATGGTGGTCTCCGTTATGCTCTTACGACCCTCCCACAGGACTCATCTGAACACGATGGAGGTCTCCGTTTTGCTCTTACGACCCACAGGACTCATCTGAACACGATGGTGGTCTCCGTTCTGCTCTTACGACCCTCATACAGGATTCATCTGAACACGATGATGGTCTCCGTTATGCTCTCACGACCCTCCCACAGGACTCATCTGAACACGATGGAGGTCTCCGTTTTGCTCTTACGACCCACAGGACTCATCTGAACACGATGGTGGTCTCCGTTCTGCTCTTACGACCCTCATACAGGAATCATCTGAACACGATGGTGGTCTCCGTTATGCTCTTACGACCCTCCCACAGGACTCATCTGAACATGATGGTGGTCTCCGTTATGCTCTTACGACCCACAGGACTCATCTGAACACGATGGTGGTCTCCGTTATGTTCTTACGACCCACAGGACTCATCTGAACACGATGGTCGTCTCCGTTATGCTCTTACGACCCACAGGACTCATCTGAACACGATGGTGGTCTCCGTTATGCTCTTACGACCCACAGGACTCATCTGAACACGATGGTATCTCCGTTATGCTCTTACGACCCAAAGGACTCATCTGAACACGATGGTATCTCCGTTATGCTCTTACGACCCACAGGACTCATCTGAACACGATGGTGGTCTCCGTTATGCTCTTACGACCCACAGGACTCATCTGACGTCTGTACCGTCGATGTGCCAACTTCTGTTTGTAGCGTCTGATCTGGTTTGGGCTACAAACTGTTCTCCTTGTCGCAGTCTCCCACAAGCGTCACAAGACTCATCTGAAGGTGACCGCTATATCTTTAAAAACATTTTATGGAAGTATGAAGGTAGTTCTGTGTTAGGTTAAATAAGTGTATATAAATGTGTTAAATATGTTTCCAGAGATTTCTTAGATCTTCTAGGTCAGACTTTTTTTTTTGCCATTTCTGGATGTGTTATTCAATGTGTTTCTCTGGGCTACAGTAGAGGTCCTAACATTCTAAATCAGAATGCTAAGTGATCTATAGTATTAAAATAATTCCATCTGTCATTATTTGCCAATTCCTTCCCCCCATGAGGGGTTTAGAGCAGGAAGGACAAACACTTCAACACCTTTTATCATTTATTTTGTGACTGTCTTTATTTTTTATTTTACCTTTATTTAACTAGGCAAATCAGTTAAGTACACATCCTTATTTTCAATGACAGCCCAGTGGGTTAACTGCCTGTTCAGGGGCAGAACGACAGGCCAAATGTATACTTACAGTGGTCCATACATGTCTAAATCAAATAGCTAAGTTATCTATAGTATGACCATCCTAAAACAATTCCATCTGTCAGTTTAGACTCCAACTGCTTAGATTAACAAGGATATTAAGGTATCTTTACTTTTACTCAAGTTTGACAATTGAGAACTTTTTCCACCACTGCATGAAATTAAAAAAAATACCCAAATTGATAATAATAACCCAGTGTTTGTTCTGTTCAATATATTTACCCAGGGCTGGGTTACCAAATAACCCAGATTGGGTTGTTTTTTGGATGGGGGGTGTTTGCTATTGCTTCTCATCTCTCCTTCCTCAGTGTCACAGTGGGGAGAGTGGCTCCTCCCATGGCAGTGGGGATAGTGGCTCCTCCCATGGCAGTGGGGATAGTGGCTCCTCCCATGGCAGTGGGGATAGTGGCTCCTCCCATGGCAGTGGGGATAGTGGCTCCTCCCATGGCAGTGGGGGTAGTGGCTCCTCCCATGGCAGTGGGGATAGTGGCTCCTCCCATGGCAGTGGGGATAGTGGCTCCTCCCATGGCAGGGGGATAGTGGCTCCTCCCATGGCAGTGGGGATAGTGGCTCCTCCCATGGCAGTGGGGATAGTGGCTCCTCCCATGGCAGTGGGGATAGTGGCTCCTCCCATGGCAGTGGGGATAGTGGCTCCTCCCATGGCAGTGGGGATAGTGGCTCCTCCCATGGCAGTGGGGATAGTGGCTCCTCCCATGGCAGTGGGGATAGTGGCTCCTCCCATGGCAGTGGGGATAGTGGCTCCTCCCATGGCAGTGGGGATAGTGGCTTCTCCCATGGCAGTGGGGATAGTGGCTCCTCCCATGGCAGTGGGGATAGTGGCTCCTCCCATGGCAGTGGGGATAGTGGCTCCTCCCATGGCAGGGGGACAGCAGAACAGGGACAGGGAGATAAGCTATTACTGTTGACCAAATAATAACACAATAATCTGCAGGAACATTGTGTAATCACAGAAACAACGCTTCGGTAAGAGGAGGGCATTGTCGGTCAACACACACACACACACACAGATTGCTGACACCACATACAGTATTATATTATATCATTGGAGATCATTACCGTATTGTAGATGAATGAACTATTAACTAATTTACCAATTAACACTGGTAAGTACAGATCTCCTGACTGCTGAAACCTCACTAACCTGGAGTAAGGTTTTAGCATGACAATCAGGTGGTACATATATCATGGGGGTTCTGGGGCAATGAATGGCAGGAGCTGGATGAAAGAAAGAGAGAGAGGAGGGAGGGAAAGAAAGAGAATGAGAGAGGAGGAAGGGAGGGAGGGAAAGAGAGAGAATAAGAGAGGAGGTAGGGAAAGAGAGAGGAAAGAGAGAGAATGAGAGAGGAGGTAGGGAAAGAGAGAGGAAAGAGAGAGAATGCGAGAGGAGGGAGGGAAAAAGAGAGGAAAGAGAGAGGGAAAGAGGTGTGAAGTGAGCCATCAATATGGCCCTTTATTCCCAGATAGATAGATAGATAGATAGATAGATAGATAGATAGATAGATAGATAGATAGATAGATAGATAGATAGATAGGTAGGTAGGTAGGTAGGTAGGTAGGTAGGTAGGTAGGTAGGTAGGTAGGTAGGTAGGTAGGTCGGTCGGTAGGTCGGTCGGTAGGTCGGTAGGTAGATAGGTAGGTAGGTAGGTAGGTAGGTAGGTAGATAGGTAGGTAGGTTTGTTTATGTGTTTGTGTTTGTGTGTTTGTTTGTGTGTATTACCAGTCCTTATGAAATAAATCTCATGGTGAGCATGTAATTCCTCTCCACACAAATCACTACATTTATTTATTTATTTAACCAGGTAAGCTAGTTGAGAACACCTTTATTTAACCAGGTAGGCTAGTTGAGAACACCTTTATTTAACCAGGTAGGCTAGTTGAGAACACCTTTATTTAACCAGGTAGGCTAGTTGAGAACACCTTTATTTAACCAGGTAGGCAAGTAGAGATACTGGGGTGCAAAGGAGCAAGATATATCAATACATACAGTATGGGGATGGGGTAGTTGGATAGGCTATTTACAGATGCACTTGTGTACAAATGCAATGATCTGTGAGCTGCTCTGAAAGATGATGTTTAAAGTTAGTGAGGGAGATGAGCGATGAGTGATGAGTCTTCAGCTTCAGTGATTTTTGCAGTTCGTTCCAGTCATTGGCAGCAGAGAACTGGAAGGAAAGGCTCACAAAGGAGGAATTGGCTTTGGGGATGACCAGTTATACCTGCTGGAGCCCGTGCTAATGGTGGGTACTGCTATGGTGACAAGTAAGCTGAGGTAAGGCGGGGATTTACCTAGCAGAGACTTGTAGATGACCTGGAGCCAGTGGGTTTGGCGACGAGTATGAAGCTAGGGCTAGCCAACGAGAGCATACATTTCACAGTGGTGGGTAGTATATGGGGCTTTGGTGACAAAATGGATGGCACTGTGATAGACTGCATCCAGTTTGTTGAGTAGAGTGTTGGAGGCTATTTTGTAACTGACATCGCCGAAGTCACGGATACGGTAGGATGGTCAGATTTACGTTTTGGCAGCATAAGTGAAGGATGCTTTGTTGCAAAATAGGAAGCCGATTCTAGATTTAATTTTGGATTGGAGATGCTTAATGTGAGTCTGGAAGGAGAGTTTACATTCTAACCAGACACCTAGTTATTTGTTGTTGTCCACATATTCTAAGACAGAACCGTCCAGAGTAGTGATGTTGGACAGGCGGGCAGGTGCAGGCAGCGATCGGTTGAAGAGCATGCATTTAGTTTTACTTGCATTGAAGAGCAGTTGGAGGCCACGGAAGGAGAGTTGTATGGCATTGTGCTCATCTGGAGGTTAGTTAACACAGTGTCCAAAGAAGGGCCAGAAGTATACAGAATGGTGTTGTCTATGTAGAGGTGGAGTAGAGAATCACCATCAGCAAGAGTGACATCATTGATGTATACAGAGAAGAGAGATGGCCCAAGAATTGAACCCTGTGGCACCCCCATAGAGACTGCCAGAGGTCCAGACAACAGGCCTTCCGATTTGACACACTGTGACTCACTGAGAAACCAATGCTGTTGAGTCTGCCGTTAAGAATATGGTAATTGACAGTCGAAAGTCTTGACCAGGTCGATGAATATGGCTGCACAGTCATGTATCTTATCAATGGCGGTTATGATGTCGTTTAGAACCTTGAGCGTGGCTGAGGTGCCCCCATGACCAGCTCTGATACCAGATTGCATAGCGGAGAAGGTATGGTGGGATTAGAAATGATCGGTAATCTGTTTGTTAACTTGGCTTTCAAAGACCTTAGAAAGACAGGGTAGGATAGATAAAGGTCTGTAGCGGTTTGGGTCTAGAGTGTCTCCTCCTTTGAAGAGGGGGATGATCGCGATAGCTTTTCAATCTTTGGGGATGTCAGACGATACGGAAGAGGGGTTGAATAGGCTAGTAATAGGGGTTGCAACAATTTTGGCAGATCATTTTTAGAAAGAGATGGTCCAGATTGTCTAGCCCTGCTGATTGGTAGGGGTCCAGATTTTGGAGCTCTTCCAGAACATCAGCTATCTGGATTTGGGTGAGGGAGAAATTGGGGAGGCTTGGGCGAGTTGCTGTGGGAGGTGCAGGGCAGTTGAACAGGGTAGGGGTAGCCAGTTGGAAAGCATGGCCAGCCGTAGAGAAATGCTTATTGAAATTCTCAATTATAGTGGATTTATCAGTGGTGACAGTGTTTCCTATCCTCAGTGCAGTGGACAGATGGGAGGGGGGCTCTTATTCTCCATGGACTTTACATTGTCCCAGAACGTTTACATGACCTGGTGACATGCCGTTTCCCAACTGGTCCTCGAGACCCCAAGAGGTGCACGTGTTGATATTTGTCCTAACACCACAGAGCCGATTAAAATAAACCACTAATCATCAAGCTTTGATCATTTGAATCAGCGCTGTAGTGTTATGACCCCATTTGGGTCCAGAGGACTGATGCACTATACTATACCATACAACGTACACCGTATACCATATACTGTGCACCATATACCATACACCGTACGCCATACACAATATACCAAATACTGTATACCATACATCATACACCATACACCATATACCATATACCATACACTGTATACCGTATACCATATACCATATACCGTATACCATATACCGTATACCATATACCGTATACCATATACAATACACCATATACCATACACCATATACCATATACCATATACTGTATACCATACACCATATACCATATACCATATACCATATACCATATACCATACACCATACACCATATACCATACACCATATACCATACACCATATACCGTATACCATACACCATATACCATATACCGTATACCATATACCATACACCATATACCATACACCATATACCATACACCATATACCGTATACCGTATACCATACACCATATACCATACACCATATACCATACACCATATACCATACACCATATAACATATACCATACACCATATACCATACACCATATACCATATACCGTACACCATATACCATACACCATATACCATACACCATATACCATATACCATACACCATACACCATACACCATATACCATACACCATATACCATATACCGTATACCATACACCATATACCATATACCGTATACCATACACCATATACCGTATACCTATATTTCATATACCATACACCATACACCATACACCATATACCATACACCATATACCATACACCATATACCATACACCATACACCATACACCATATACCATACACCATACACCATACACCATACACCATATACCATATACCATATACCATACACCGTATACCGTACACCGTATACCGTATACATTTACATTTACATTTAAGTCATTTAGCAGACGCTCTTATCCAGAGAGACTTACAAATTATACCATACACCATACACCGTATACGATACACGGTATACCGTATACCGTATACCATACACCATATACCATATACCGTATACCGTATACCATACACCATATACCGTATACCATACACCATATACCGTATACCATATACCATACACCATACACCATACACCATATACCATATACCATATACCATACACCATACACCATATACCATATACCATATACCATATACCATATACCATATACCATACACCATACACCATATACCATATACCATATACCATATACCATATACCATATACCATATACCATACACCATACACGATATACCATACACCATACACCATATACCATATACCATATACCATATACCATATACCATATACCGTATACCATATACCATACACCATATACCATATACCGTATACCATATACCATATACCATACACCATATACCATATACCGTATACCATACACCATATACCATATACCATATACCATAGCTATGGGCCACCAAGTAACACAGGATCATCTCACGTCTGTCCACACCTCCATCAGTGGAAAATGAGTTCATAAATAAAGAGTTTGACATTTATTGTCCCTCTCCTCTTTCCCTCGCTGACATGCTTCTCTTGATCTTTGTTGGAGGACATTGTTGCTTGGTGAAATAGTTAGCTTGGGTTATTAAGCTAAAGAGAAGCCTTGCGTCTAGTGCTGCCGTCTGAATGAGAGAGATAACGTGAGACATTCAGACCAAACTCAATCCCTGTAGAGAAGGCGTGTTAAAAACACACCATGTTTCAGGACTGACAAAACCCCGCTCCGCTCCTCTGCTAACCCTCTGCCTCTCTCTGCCGCCTGCCTCTGTCCCTCGCTCTCTCTCTCTGCCTATCTGTCCCTCTCTCCGCCTGCCTCTGTCCCTCTCTCTCTCTCTCTCTCTCTCTCTCTCTCTCTCTCTCTCTCTCTCTCTCTGCCTATCTGTCCCTCTCTCCGCCTGCCTCTGTCCCTCTCTCTCTCTCTCTCTGCCTATCTGTCCCTCTCTCTGCCTGCCTCTGTCCCTCTCTCTCTCTCTCTCTCTCTCTCTGCCTATCTGTCCCTCTCTCCGCCTGCCTCTGTCCCTCCCTCCGCCTGCCTCTGTCCCTCTCTCTCTCTCTCTCTCTCTCTCTCTGCCTATCTGTCCCTCTCTCCGCCTGCCTCTGTCCCTCTCTCTGCCTGCCTCTGTCCCTCTCTCTCTCTCTCTCTCTTTCTCTCTCTCTCCCTCTCTCTCTCTCTCTCTCTCTCTCTCTGCCTATCTGTCCCTCTCTCTCCATTTTCTGCCTCTGCATCCCTCTCCGTTTTCTGCCTCTGCCTCTCTCTCCCCATGGCACACATTCATTCCAAACAAATGGGGAACAGAAGTTAGAGAAGGGAATTGATACGGGCACGGCTGTGATGTGTTTAAAGCTGGTATTATTCATCAACACAGTAGATCCTCAGAGGGCTGTTCAGAGAGAAAGAGACTCTAATATGTTCGACACGCACCGCAGAGCAACACAAATATTAATCGTGAAGACTCAAAGCCTGGAGAGGAGAGCAGAGGAGAGGAGTGTTTGTGTGCGAGGGGAACTAGATCTGAGAAGGAAAGGGGGGCTATACAACAACGGTCCTCTGCTAGCCTAACAGGATGTGGAATCACTGTTCACTCAAACCCTCTCGGAACAGGATGTGGAATCACTATTCACCAGACACTTAGAACAGGATGTGGAATCACTATTCACTAAAACCCTCTCGGAACAGGATGTGGAATCACTGTTCACTCAAACCCTCTCGGAACAGGATGTGGAATCACTATTCACTAAAACCCTCTCGGAACAAGATGTGGAATCACTATTCACTCAAACCCTCTCGGAACAGGATGTGGAATAACTATTCACTAAAACCCTCTCGGAACAAGATGTGGAATCACTATTCACTAAAACCCTCTCGGAACAAGATGTGGAATCACTATTCACTCAAACCCTCTCGGAACAAGATGTGGAATCACTATTCACTCAAACCCTCTCGGAACAGGATGTGGAATCACTATTCACTCAAACCCTCTCGGAACAAGATGTGGAATCACTATTCACTAAAACCCTCTCGGAACAAGATGTGGAATCACTATTCACTCAAACCCTCTCGGAACAAGATGTGGAATCACTATTCACTCAAACCCTCTCGGAACAAGATGTGGAATCACTATTCACTAAAACCCTCTCGGAACAAGATGTGGAATCACTATTCACTCAAACCCTCTCGGAACAAGATGTGGAATCACTATTCACTCAAACCCCCTCTGAACAGGATGTGGAATCACTATTCACCAGACACTTAGAACAGGATGTGGAATCACTGTTCACTCAAACCCTCTCGGAACAGGATGTGGAATCACTATTCACTCAAACCCTCTCGGAAAAGGATGTGGAATCACTATTCACTCAAACCCTCTCTGAACAAGATGTGGAATCACTATTCACTAAAACCCTCTCGGAACAAGATGTGGAATAACTATTCACTAAAACCCTCTCGGAAAAGGATGTGGAATCACTATTCACTCAAACCCTCTCGGAACAGGATGTGGAATCACTATTCACTCAAACCCTCTCGGAACAGGATGTGGAATCACTATTCACTAAAACCCTCTCGGAACAGGATGTGGAATCACTATTCACTAAAACCCTCTCGGAACAGGATGTGGAATCACTATTCACTAAAACCCTCTCGGAACAGGATGTGGAATCACTATTCACCAGACACTTAGAACAGGATGTGGAATCACTATTCACCAGGCACTTAGAACAGGATGTGGAATCACTATTCACTCAAACCCTCTCGGAACAGGATGTGGAATCACTATTCACTCAAACCCCCTCGGAACTGGATGTGGAATCACTATTCACTCAAACCCTCTCGGAACAGGATGTGGAATCACTATTCACTAAAACCCTCTCGGAACAGGATGTGGAATCACTATTCACTCAAACCCTCTCGGAACAAGATGTGGAATAACTATTCACTCAAACCCTCTCGGAACAAGATGTGGAATCACTATTCACTCAAACCCTCTCGGAACAAGATGTGGAATAACTATTCACTCAAACCCTCTCGGAACAAGATGTGGAATAACTATTCACTCAAACCCTCTCGGAACAAGATGTGGAATAACTATTCACTCAAACCCTCTCGGAACAAGATGTGGAATAACTATTCACTCAAACCCTCTCGGAACAGGATGTGGAATCACTATTCACCAGACACTTAGAACAGGATGTGGAATCACTGTTCACTCAAACCCTCTCGGAACAGGATGTGGAATCACTATTCACCAGACACTTAGAACAGGATGTGGAATCACTATTCACTCAAACCCTCTCGGAACAGGATGTGGAATCACTATTCACCAGACACTTAGAACAGGATGTGGAATCACTATTCACTCAAACCCTCTCTGAACAGGATGTGGAATCACTATTCACCAGACATTTAGAACAGGATGTGGAATCACTGTTCACTCAAACCCTCTCGGAACAGGATGTGGAATCACTATTCACTCAAACCCTCTCTGAACAGGATGTGGAATCACTATTCACTCAAACCCTCTCTGAACAGGATGTGGAATCACTATTCACTCAAACCCTCTCGGAACAGGATGTGGAATCACTATTCACCAGACACTTAGAACAGGATGTGGAATCACTATTCACTCAAACCCCCTCGGAACAGGATGTGGAATCACTATTCACTCAAACCCTCTCTGAACTGGATGTGGAATCACTATTCACTAAAACCCTCTCGGAACAGGATGTGGAATCACTATTCACTCAAACCCCCTCGGAACAGGATGTGGAATCACTATTCACTAAAACCCTCTCGGAACAGGATGTGGAATCACTGTTCACTCAAACCCTCTCTGAACAGGATGTGGAATCACTATTCACTCAAACCCCCTCGGAAAAGGATGTGGAATCACTATTCACCAGGCACTTAGAACAGGATGAGATGGATAATTGACTGGAGACTTGGTCACAGAGTGGGACTAAATGTTAACCTAAAGATGTAGGATTTGAAATGGAGACAGTTTTCTGCAGCAGGAAAATAATCATGCAACAACAGGAAGTGTTAACTAAGTGGATTATAATTCATTCACATTTGGGTTGATACATTGTTTGTTTTTTTGGGGAAATCCAAGTCTGACATTTCAGATTGGAAATTGCAAACTTTAGAAGCCTTTTTTATAACTCAAATACATTACAACTTCGCATTTCTTGTAGGACACTTTCTATTCTGTGCTCATATGTGCGGTAGCCTATGTGGTCGAAAAATGACTTTTTATACCACACTGTACATATAATGTACATACAAAATAAAAATAAAGTTTTAGGTTCACACAGAGATGTGTAGTGTGTAGTGTCAGTGTGTGTGTGTGTGTGTGTGTGTGTGTGTGTGTGTGTGTGTGTGTGTGTGTGTGTGTGTGTGTGTGTGTGTGTGTGTGTGTGTAGTGTCAGTGTGTGTAGTGTCAGTGTGTGTATGGGTGTGTATGTGTAGTGTCAGTGTGTGTATGTGTGTATGTGTAGTATCAGTGTATGTGTGTGTGTGTAGTGTCAGTGTGTGTGTGTGTGTGTGTGTGTGTAGTGTCAGTGTGTGTGTGTGTGTATGTGTAGTGTCAGTGTGTGTATGTGTGTGTGTGTATGTGTAGTGTCAGTGTGTGTGTGTAGTGTCAGTGTGTGTGTGTGTGTGTGTGTGTGTGTGTAGTGTCAGTGTGTGTGTGTGTAGTGTCAGTGTGTGTGTGTGTGTGTGTGTGTGTGTGTGTGTGTGTAGTGTCAGTGTGTGTGTGTAGTGTCAGTGTGTGTGTAGTGTCAGTGTGTGTGTGTGTGTAGTGTCAGTGTATGTGTAGTGTCAGTGTGTGTGTGTGTGTGTGTGTGTGTGTGTGTGTGTGTGTGTGTGTGTGTGTGTGTGTGTGTGTGTGTGTGTGTGTGTGTGTGTGTGTGTGTGTGTGTGTGTCAGTGTGTGTGTGTAGTGTCGGTGTATGTGTAGTGTCAGTGTGTGTGTGTGTGTGTGTGTGTGTAGTGTCAGTGTGTGTGTGTGTGTGTGTGTGTAGTGTCAGTGTGTGTGTGTGTGTGTGTAGTGTCAGTGTGTGTATGTGTGTGTGTAGTGTCAGTGTGTGTGTGTGTGTATGTGTAGTGTCAGTGTGTGTGTGTGTGTAGTGTCAGTGTGTGTGTGTGTGTGTGTGTGTGTGTGTGTGTGTGTGTGTGTGTAGTGTCAGTGTGTGTGTAGTGTCAGTGTGTGTGTGTGTGTGTGTGTGTGTGTGTGTGTGTGTGTGTGTGTGTGTGTGTGTGTGTGTGTGTGTGTGTGTGTGTGTGTGTGTAGTGTCAGTGTGTGTGTGTGTGTGTGTGTGTGTGTGTGTAATGTCGGTGTATGTGTAGTGTCAGTGTGTGTGTGTGTGTGTGTGTAGTGTCAGTGTGTGTGTGTGTGTGTGTGTGTAGTGTCAGTGTGTGTGTGTGTGTGTGTGTGTGTGTAGTGTCAGTGTGTGTATGTGTGTGTGTAGTGTCAGTGTGTGTGTGTGTGTGTATGTGTAGTGTCAGTGTGTGTGTGTGTGTGTGTGTGTGTGTGTAGTGTCAGTGCGTGTGTGTGTATGTGTAGTGTCAGTGTGTGTGTGTGTGTGTGTGTGTGTGTGTGTGTGTGTGTGTGTGTGTGTGTGTGTGTGTAGTGTCAGTGTGTGTGTAGTGTCAGTGTGTGTGTGTGTGTGTGTGTGTGTGTACTGTCAGTGTGTGTGTGTGTGTGTGTAGTGTCAGTGTGTGTGTGTGTGTGTAGTGTCAGTGTGTGTGTGTGTGTGTGTGTGTGTGTGTGTGTGTGTGTGTGTGTGTGTGTGTGTGTGTGTGTGTGTGTGTGTGTGTGTGTGTGTGTGTAGTGTCAGTGCGTGTGTGTGTGTGTGTAGTGTCAGTGTGTGTGTGTGTGTCAGTATTAATCAACGGGCTGTGTGTTCTTCTGTTCCTTCAGTGTAATGAGAGATGTTTTCTCTGCCACGCGTCTTTGACCTGTCCTCTCTCTCTCCATTTAACACCCTTCAACACCTCCACAGAATAGGACAACACGAGATAACAACATGGCCTCTGTGTACTGGGGGGTTTGGGCTGTGGTCTATCAGGGTAAGCAGTTGGGGCGGCAGGTAGCCTAGTGGTTATGAGCGTTGGACTAGTAACCGAAAGGTTGCTAGATCAAATCCCCAAGCTGTTGTTCTGCCCCTGAACAAGGCAGTTAACCCTGGTTTCAAGAGGTTTTAACCCTTGTAGGCTGTCATTGAAAATACTCATTTGTTCTTTAACTTACTTGCCTGTTTAGATAAAGGTAAAAAAACAGACTATTAGGCTCCTATTCTATTTTCACCAACTTACAATTCATGTTACCTGATGAAATTGCTGTACAATATGATTTTGTTACCATCTGATGGCACATTCAAACGTCATAAATCAACACTGCAGAGCTCTCCCTGTCCTCTGCCGTGCCTTGATTATATTACTGCTGAAGATATCTGGAAATGTGCATGTACACCCTGGCCCATCTACTGTTGCTTGCCCCATTTCTGACTTGTGCTCTGATATCTGCTTCACTGATTTCTTATCTCGTAAAAGCCTGGGTTACAATATGATCTTGTTTTCTGCACGTTAACACTAGAAGCGTATTACCTAAAATGGATCAACTGAAATTAATCAACTGAAAGTGTGAGTTCACACAGTCCAGATGTGTTGGTCATTACTGAGATGTGGTTGAGGAAGAGTGTTTCGAGTACTGATGTTAACCTTTCTGGTTATAACCTTTTTCGGCAAGACAGATCTTCCAAAGTTCACTGCTCTGTTTTTCTCCACCAAGTCTGTCTTCAAACAATTTGATTTGCTGGTTTTAATAAGTATTAAACTTTCAAAGAGCTGTTTATTGACTTGCTGGGTGCTATCATCCACCATCAGCAACGACCTGTACCCTACCTGCCCTGAGCTCTTTCCTGGCCTCTTACACTAAGTCTGAAATTGTCCTTCTAGATGACCTAAACTGGGACATGCTTAATCCACCTGACCAAGTCCTAAAGCAATGGGACTCCTTAAATCTTTCTCAGATCATCACCAATCCCACAAGGTATGACTCCAAACACCCAAAAAGGCTACTCTCCTTGATGCTATCCTCACAAATAATCCTGATAGGTATCAGTCTGGTGTTTTCTGTAATGACCTGATCTGATCATAGACGCTCGCTAAAAAAGGAGCAGTTTTCTCTCCATGAAGCAAAACGGTTAAAAACCTGGAGAATAAACCCTCTTCCTCACAGCTGCCCGTGTCCCTTAATGTTGATGATGTGGTTGTTACTGACAGGAAGCACATGGCTGAGCTCTTTAATCACCACTTCATTAAGTCAGGATTCCTATTTGACTCAGCCACGCCTCCTTGCCAGTCCAACATGTCCTCATCTCCCACCCCTTCTAATGTGACTACCCCCAATGCTCCTCCCTCTTTTTCCTCTTCTAATGTGACTACCCCCAATGCTCCTCCCTCTTTTTCCATTCTAATGTGACTACCCCCAATGCTCCTCCCTCTTTTTTCCTCTTCTAATGTGACTACCCCCAATGCTCCTCCCTCTTTTTTCCTCTTCTAATGTGACTACCCCCAATGCTCCTCCCTCTTTTTTCCTCTTCTAATGTGACTACCCCCAATGCTCCTCCCTCTTTTTCCCCTTCTAATGTGACTACCCCCAATGCTCCTCCCTCTTTTTCCATTCTAATGTGACTACCCCCAATGCTCCTCCCTCTTTTTTCCTCTTCTAATGTGACTACCCCCAATGCTCCTCCCTCTTTTTCCCCTTCTAATGTGACTACCCCCAATGCTCCTCCCTCTTTTTCCATTCTAATGTGACTACCCCGATTGCTCCTCCCTCTTTTCCCCTTCTAATGTGACTACCCCGATTGCTCCTCCCTCTTTTCCCCTTCTAATGTGACTACCACGATTGCTCCTCCCTCTTTTCCCCTTCTAATGTGACTACCCCGATTGCTCCTCCCTCTTTTCCCCTTCTAATGTGACTACCCCGATTGCTCCTCCCTCTTTTCAAATCAAATCAAATCAAATTTATTTATATAGCCCTTCGTACATCAGCTGATATCTCAAAGTGCTGTACAGAAACCCAGCCTAAAACCCCAAACAGCAAGCAATGCAGGTGTAGAAGCACGGTGGCTAGGAAAAACTCCCTAGAAAAGCCAAAACCTAGGAAGAAACCTAGAGAGGAACCAGGCTATGTGGGGTGGCCAGTCCTCTTCTGGCTGTGCCGGGTAGAGATTATAACAGAACATGGCCAAGATGTTCAAATGTTCATAAATGACCAGCATGGTCGAATAATAATAAGGCAGAACAGTTGAAACTGGAGCAGCAGCACGGCCAAGTGGACTGGGGACAGCAAGGAGTCATCATGTCAAGTAGTCCTGGGCATGGTCCTAGGGCCGCGGTTCAGTTGAAACTGGAGCAGCAGCACGGCCAGGTGGACTGGGGACAGCAAGGAGTCATCATGTCAGGTAGTCCTGGGGCATGGTCCTAGGGCTCAGGTCCTTCGAGAGAGAGAAGGAGAGAATTAGAGAACGCACACTTAGATTCACACAGGACACCGAATTGGACAGGAGAAGTACTCCAGATATAACAAACTGACCCCAGCCCCCCGACACATAAACTACTGCAGCATAAATACTGGAGGCTGAGACAGGAGGGGTCAGGAGACACTGTGGCCCCACCCGAGGACACCCCCGGACAGGGCCAAACAGGAAGGATATAACCCCACCCACTATGCCAAAGCACAGCCCCCACACCACTGGAGGGATATCTTCAACCACCAACTTACCATCCTGAGACAAAGCTGAGTATAGCCCGCAAAGATCTCCGCCACGGCACAACCCAAGGGGGCGCCAACCCAGACAGGATGACCACATCAGTGAATCAACCCACTCAGGTGACGCACCCCCTCCAGGGACGGCATGAGAGAGCCCCAGCAAGCCAGTGACTCAGCCCCTGTAATAGGATTAGAGGCAGAGAATCCCAGTGGAAAGAGGGGAACCGGCCAGGCAGAGACAGCAAGGGTGGTTCGTTGCTCCAGAGCCTTTCCGTTCACCTTCCCACTCCTGGGCCAGACTACACTCAATCATATGACCCACTGAAGAGATGAGTCTTCAGTAAAGACTTAAAGGTTGAGACCGAGTTTGCGTCTCTGACATGGGTAGGCAGACCGTTCCATAAAAATGGAGCTCTATAGGAGAAAGCCCTGCCTCCAGCTGTTTGCTTAGAAATTCTAGGGACAATCTTTTCCCCTTCTAATGTGACTACCCCCAATGCTCCTCCCTCTTTTTCCCTTCTAATGTGACTACCCCCAATGCTCCTCCCTCTTTTTCCCCTTCTAATGTGACTACCCCCAATGCTCCTCCCTCTTTTTTCCTCTTCTAATGTGACTACCCCCAATGCTCCTCCCTCTTTTTCCTCTTCTAATGTGACTACCCCCAATGCTCCTCCCTCTTTTTCCCCTTCTAATGTGACTACCCCCAATGCTCCTCCCTCTTTTTCCATTCTAATGTGACTACCCCCAATGCTCCTCCCTCTTTTTCCTCTTCTAATGTGACTACCCCCAATGCTCCTCCCTCTTTTTTCCTCTTCTAATGTGACTACCCCCAATGCTCCTCCCTCTTTTTCCTCTTCTAATGTGACTACCCCCAATGCTCCTCCCTCTTTTTTCCTCTTCTAATGTGACTACCCCCAATGCTCCTCCCTCTTTTTCCCCTTCTAATGTGACTACCCCCAATGCTCCTCCCTCTTTTTTCCTCTTCTAATGTGACTACCCCCCAATGCTCCTCCCTCTTTTTCCCCTTCTAATGTGACTACCCCCAATGCTCCTCCCTCTTTTTCCATTCTAATGTGACTACCCCGATTGCTCCTCCCTCTTTTCCCCTTCTAATGTGACTACCCCGATTGCTCCTCCCTCTTTTCCCCTTCTAATGTGACTACCCCGATTGCTCCTCCCTCTTTTCCCCTTCTAATGTGACTACCCCGATTGCTCCTCCCTCTTTTCCCCTTCGAATGTGACTACCCCCAATGCTCCTCCCTCTTTTTCCCTTCTAATGTGACTACCCCCAATGCTCCTCCCTCTTTTTCCCTTCTAATGTGACTACCCCCAATGCTCCTCCCTCTTTTTCCCTTCTAATGTGACTACCCCCAATGCTCCTCCCTCTTTTTCCCTTCTAATGTGACTACCCCCAATGCTCCTCCCTCTTTTTCCCCTTCTAATGTGACTTCCCCCAATGCTCCTCCCTCTTTTTCCCTTCTAATGTGACTACCCCCAATGCTCCTCCCTCTTTTTCCCTTCTAATGTGACTACCCCCAATGCTCCTCCCTCTTTTTCCCTTCTAATGTGACTACCCCCAATGCTCCTCCCTCTTTTTCCCTTCTAATGTGACTACCCCCAATGCTCCTCCCTCTTTTTCCCTTCTAATGTGACTACCCCCAATGCTCCTCCCTCTTTTTCCCCTTCTAATGTGACTTCCCCCAATGCTCCTCCCTCTTTTTCCCTTCTAATGTGACTACCCCCAATGCTCCTCCCTCTTTTTCCCTTCTAATGTGACTACCCCCAATGCTCCTCCCTCTTTTCCCCTTCTAATGTGACTTCCCCAATGCTCCTCCCTCTTTTTCCCTTCTAATGTGACTACCCCCAATGCTCCTCCCTCTTTTTCCCTTCTAATGTGACTACCCCCAATGCTCCTCCCTCTTTTTCCCCTTCTAATGTGACTACCCCCAATGCTCCTCCCTCTTTTTCCCCTTCTAATGTGACTACCCCCAATGCTCCTCCCTCTTTTTCCCCTTCTAATGTGACTTCCCCCAATGCTCCTCCCTCTTTTTCCCTTCTAATGTGACTACCCCCAATGCTCCTCCCTCTTTTTCCCCTTCTAATGTGACTACCCCCAATGCTCCTCCCTCTTTTTCCCCTTCTAATGTGACTACCCCCAATGCTCCTCCCTCTTTTTCCCCTTCTAATGTGACTTCCCCCAATGCTCCTCCCTCTTTTTCCCTTCTAATGTGACTACCCCCAATGCTCCTCCCTCTTTTTTCCCTGCCCCGCTACAAAGTTTTCCCTGAGTCTGAGGTGCTAAAGGAGCTCCTTAAACTGACTCCCAAAAAACATCTGTGTCAGATGGTTTAGACCCTTTCTTCTTTAAGGTTGCCGCCCCTATCGTCACCAAGCCCATCTCTGACCTTTTTAACCTGTCCCTCCTCTCTGGGGAGGTTCCCATTGCTTTAAAGGCTGCCAGGGTACATCTATTGTTTAAAGGGGGAGTTCAAGCTGATCCTAACTGTTATAGGCCTATTTCTATTTTGCCCAGTTTATCAAAAGTGGTGGAAAAACATGTCAGCTGACTGGCTTTCTTGATGTCTGTCTTTCTTGATGTCTAGAGTATTCTCTCTGGTATGCAATCGGGTTAAGCTATGGATGTGTCACAGCAACCTTAATAAACCTTAATAAATTCTTCAACCACCTAAAAGGAAGCGATTCCCAAACCTTCCATAACAAAGCCATCACATACAGAGAGATGAACCTGGGGCTCTGTTCACAAACATAAACAGACCCCACAGAGCCCCAGGACAGCAGCACAATTAGACCCAACCAAATCATGAGGGAATAAAAATATATTTACTTGACACATTGGAAAGAATTTACAAAAAAAACAGAGCAAACGAGAATGCTATTTGGCCCTACACAGAGAGTACACAGTGGCAGAATACCTGACCACTGTGACTGACCCAAAATTAAGGAAAGCTTTGACTATGTACAGACTCAGCGAGCATAGCCTTGCTATTGAGAAAGGCTGCCGTAGGCAGACATGGCTCTCAAGAGAAGACAGGCTATGTGCACACTGCCCACAAAATTAGGTGGAAACTGAGCTGCACTTCCTAACCTCCTGCCCAATGTATGACCATATTAGAGAGACATATTTCCCTCAGATTACACAGATCCACAAAGAATTCGAAAACAAATCCAATTTTGAAAAACTCCCATATCTACTGGGTAAAATTCCACAGTGTGCCATCAGAGCAGCAAGATTTGTGACCTGTTGCCACGAGAAAAGGTTAACCAGTGAGGAACAAACACCATTGTAAATACAACCCATGTCTATGCTCATTTATTTTATCTTGTGTCCTTTACCATTTGTACATTGTAAAAACACTGTATATATATATATATATAATATGACATTTGTAATGTCTTTATTGTTTTGAAACTTCTGTATGTGTGATGTCTACTGTTAATTTTTATTGTTTACCTTACTTGCTTTGGCAATGTTAACACATGTTTCCCATGCCAATAAAGCCCCTTGAATTGAATTGAATTGAGATAGAGAGAGAGAGAGAGGAGAGAGACGAGAGAGCGAGAGAGCAGAGATTCAGGGTGTATTAGCTGATGGGGCATAATGGAGGTCTTAAGAATGTCTTTTACTGTCTGTCATACCATTTATATTTTAATCCCCGTCCCCACGGCCTTTTTTCCTCTGGGTAGGCCAACACAGTAAATAAGAATTTGCTCTTAATTGACTTGCCTAGTTAAATAAAGGTTGAAATCAAAAAAATGTAGAAAGAAAATGTCTGCCACAGCTCAAATGACATCCAACACACCAGGCAAAACACACATATTACAGCATGAAACACAACAACCGGGACTGCTGCCACACACACACACACACACACACACACACACACACACACACACACACACACACACACACACACACACACACACACACACACACACACACACACACACACACACACACACACACACACACACACACACACACACACACACACACAGACACACACACACTCCAGTCCTCCATCTGAAGATGTGTGTGTTGTAGAGATCTGATGAATCACAGCAAGTCCCATGACAGTTACATAACCAGGAATACTAGATGGAAAATAAATAACACAATCCTCTCTTCCCTCCATTCCCTCCACCCTTCCCTCCACCCATCATTCACCCACCCATCATTCACCCACCCATCCCTCCACCCATCATTCACCCACCCATCCCTCCACCCATCATTCACCCACCCATCCCTCCACCCATCATTCACCCACCCATCCCTCCACCCATCATTCACCCACCCATCTCTCCACCCATCATTCACCCACCCATCCCTCCAGCCATCCCTTCACCCACCCACCCATCCCTCTAGCCATCCCTCCAGCCATCCCTCCACATATCCCTTCACCCACCCACCCCTCCACTCATCCCTCCAGCCATCCCTCCACCCATCCCTCCAGCCATCCCTCCAGCCATCCCTCCACCCATCCCTCCACCCATCCCTCCACCCATCCCTCCAGCCATCCCTCCACCCATCCCTCCACCCATCCCTCCACCCATCACTCCACACATCCTGTAATTGAATAAAGCTTATTTTCGGACTAAATTTGTTGTCCCTCACGAATGTATGAACAAAATAAGTCCTACCTCATAACAAGGTCACTTCATTAACATAGCAAGTCACAATACTAGGTCTAACTTTTTAAATATCACACATATTATTAATTCATGGATAATTAATTCTCATCGAGGCCTAAATACGTTATTAATGTTCATCTAGGCATAAATATGTCATTAACGATACACTTTAGGACCCCTTTTAAGTATAAAAAATATATACATAAAAAAAAAAAGATTTTATAAAATATTGAATTTGGCATCTACTACTATAGCCCAGAGAAACAAGTTGAAAAAACATTCATTTATGGCAACAAAAAATACAGTCAAAAAATAAACAAAGTTTTGAAGTGCTTGTTCAACATCTAGGAGATATAAGAAAGTTGAGGATATATTTTTTTACACATATTTGACCCCTTTTTTGACCCCCCCCCCTTTTTTGCCCCCCCCCCCTTTTTGACCACTTCCCCCTTTTTTGACCACTCCCCCTTTTTGACCCCCTCCCCCCTTGTTGACACCCCCCTTTTTGACCCCCCTTTGACCCCCTTTTGACCCCTTTTTTGGGCACAAAACTACCACATTAGTTTGTAGCCCAAACGGTTCAAACATGAACTGTATCGACTTCAGAAGAGTTATTGTGGGGGTCGTAGAGCAAAACGAAGACCACCATCGTGTTTCGTGAGGTTCTCCCCTTTCCATAGTTTGTAGATCCAACCGTTTGGACGCTACACATGTTGTCGTCAGAAAAAACGACTTTGAGGGGATGTCTTGTGGTCTGACAAAAACACAACTTTAGCTCCTCAACTTTCCACAGCAGATGCAGAAGAGAGACATCTGTGGATGTGGTAGATTCAAATCAAATCAAACGTTATTTGTCACATGAGGGTACAGGTTAGTTGAGGTAAATTGTACATGTAATGAAGTTACTATGCTAATAATAATAAACAGCAAGTGGTGGCGGGGGTACTAAAAAATGGGGGGGGGGATGTCAATGTAAATAGTCCGGATGGCTATTTGATTAATTGTTCAGCAGTCTTATGGCTTGGGGGTAGAAGCTGTTAAAGACTTGGAGCTCCGGTACCGCTTGCTGTGCGGTATCAGAGAAAACAGTCTATGACTTGGTGTGACTGGAGTCTCTGACAATTTAATGGGCTTTCCTCTGACACCGCCTATTATATAGCTCCCGGATTGCAGGAAGCTTGACCACAGTGATGTACTGGGCCATACGCCTTACGCCTTGTAGTGACCTACGGTCAGATGCCGAGCAGTTGCGATACCAAGCGGTGATGCAACCGGTCAGGATGCTCTCGATGGTGCAGCTGTAGAATGTTTTGAGGATCTGGTGACCCATGCCACATCTTTTCAGTCTCCTGGCGGGGATGTTGTTGTCGTGCCCTCTTCCCAACTGTCTTGGTGTGTTTTAACCGTGAGAGTTCTCTGATGTGGACACCAAGGAGCTTGAAACTCTCGACCCGCTCCACAACAGCCACGTTGATGTTTCCTATATTCCACAATCATCTCCTTTTTCTTGCTCATATTGAGGGAGAGGTTGTTGTCCTGGCATTACACTGACAGTTCTCTGACCTCCTCATCGTTGTCGGTGATCAGGCCTACCATTGTTGTGTCATCAGCCAACTTGATGATGGTGTAGGAATCGTGTTTGGTCATGCAGTCTTAAGTGAACAGGGAGTATAGAAGGGTACTAAGTACACACCCCTGAGGGGCGCCAGTGTTGAGGATCAGCGTGGCAGACGTGTCTTTGCCTACCCTTACTCTTACCACCTGGGGGTGGCCAGTCAGGAAGTCCAAGATCCAGTTGCAGAGGGAGGTGTTTAGTCCCAGGATCCTTAGCTTAGTGATGCGCTTTGATGGCACTATGGTGTTGAACGCTGAGCTGTAGTCAATGAACAGCATTCTCATGTAGGTGTTCCTTTTGTCCAGGTGGGAAAGGGCAGTGCGGAGTGTGATTGAGATTGCGTCATCTGTGGATCTGTTGGGGTGGTATGCGGATTGGAGTGGGTCTAGGGTTTCCGGCATGATGATGTTGTGAACCATGACCAGCCTTTCAAAGCACTTCATGTCTACCGCATCGATGCGGATGCTGCCTGTAATCCATGGCTTCTGGTTGGGATATGTACGTACGGTCACTGTGGGGATGACGTCGTCGATACACTAATTGATGAAGCCGATGGCTGAGGTGGTAACACAGCAAGGATGGAGTGACAAAGCGCGGTGCTTAATGCCTTTGGATGAATCCCAGAACATTTTCCAGTCCGTGCTAGCAAAACAGTCCTGTCGCGTAATATCTGCATCATCTGACCTCTTCCATACTGAGCGAGTCACTGGTACTTCCTGCTTTACTTTTCGCTCGTAAGCAAGAATCAGGAGGATAGATTTATGTTCAGATTTGCCAAATGGAGGACGAGGGAGAGCGGTGTACGTGTCTCTGTGTGTGGAGTAAAGGTGGTCTAGAGTTCTTTTCCTCTCTTTGCATGTGACATGCTTGTAAAAATTTGGTCATACTGATTTAAGTTTACCTGCATTTAAGTCCCCGGCCACTAGGAGCACCGCTTCTGGTTGAGCATTTTCTTCTTTGCTTATGGCCTTATAGAGTTGGTAGAGTGCGGTCTTAGTGCCAGCATCAGTTTGTGGTGGTAAATAGACGGAAACAAATAATATAGATGAGAACTCTCTTGGTAGATAGTGTGGTCTACAGCTTATCATAACCTCAGGCGAGCAATACCTTCGAGACTTCTTTAATATAAGACATCATCAGCCTTTATTGACAAAAAGATACACACCTCCACCCCTCGTCCTACCGCATGTAGCTTCTCTGTTCTGACGGTGATTGGAAAATCCCGCCAGCTCTATATTATCCGAGTCGTTCAGCCACGTTTCGGTGAAACATAAGATATTACAATTGTTAATGTCCCGATGGTAGGATAATTGTAATCGTAGGCTATCCATTTTATTTTCCAATGATTGCATGTTAGTAAGTAGAACAGGTGGCAGTAGGAGTTGACTCGCTCGACTCTCAGAAGCCCGATCCCGCGTCTTCTTTTCCCCCTTCTTTTCTTCAAGCAAATGACGGGGATCTGGGCCTGTTCCCGGGAGAGCAGCATATCTTTCTCATCGGACTCGTTAAAGGAAAAAGCTTCTTCCAGTTCGTGGTGAATAATCGCTGTTCTGATGACAATAAGTTATTTTCGGCAGCAGCAACAACATGTTTTCCAAATAAGTAAAAAAATAAAACAAAAAATAATTAAAAAAAGAAGTTACAAACAACGTAAAAAAAAACGAACAAAATGGTACATTTGGTTAGGAGCATGTAAAACATCCTCTTCAGCTCCATCTTATCACAGATAGAGATGCATCCAATGATATCTCTAGTTTACACTGACGGATTTAGGTGGGAATTATTTTATTATGTCGTTTAGATTGATTTACATGTTATTAATTCTAGGTCTAAACATGTTATTAATTATCATCTAGGCCTAAACATGTTATTAATTATCATCTAGGCCTAAACATGTTATTCATTCTCATCTAGGCCTAAACATGTTATTCATTCTAGGCCTAAACATGTTATTAATTATCATCTAGGCCTAAACATGTTATTCATTCTCATCTAGGCCTAAACATGTTATTAATTATCATCGAGGCCTAAACATGTTATTAATTATCATCTAGGCCTAAACATGTTATTAATTATCATCTAGGCCTAAACATGTTATTAATTATCATCTAGGCCTAACCATGTTATTAATTATCATCGAGGCCTAAACATGTTATTCATTCTCATCGAGGCCTAAACATGTTATTAATTATCATCTAGGCCTAAACATGTTATTCATTCTCATCTAGGCCTAAACATGTTATTAATTATCATCTAGGCCTAAACATGTTATTCATTCTCATCTAGGCCTGAACATGTTCTCTTACACACCAAATTAGACCTGATTTACTGACACTAACCAGCCTGGACTGGTAGTAAATGTAAATCCGTCACATTCCAGTGCGTATGATATGCTACGTTTCATACGGTATGTATTAAGTTGTGGATGTCCATTATCCATTTCTTACAACTTGTTACAAATCTGCAAAAAAGTATGATATGTTACGAATTCCAAATTGTTGTCGATAACATCAGCTAGGCACTAGGTGGTTAATGCTAATGTTAGCTAAGTGGCTAACATTAGCTATGCGAGGGGTTAGGGGTTAAGATTAGGGGTTAGGGGAAGGGTTACCTAAGATGCTAAGTAGTTATTAAGTTGCTAATTAACTACATTTGTCCATGATGACCCACCGTGACCAACCACCTTCTGTCTTATGTAACTAAAAATAACATATCATACTATTTTGAGTGTCCCGGTAATTATGGTCACTATGTTATGTCTAGTCTATGAGACCAGGCTGCATTCCTTTCTACATTAGACCAGTCAGTTTCTGTTATAAACTGACTCCCTTCTACATTAGACCAGTCAGTCCTGTTATAAACGAACTCCCTTCGACATTAGACCAGTCAGTCCTGTTAAAATACCTCTCACTCCTTACACAGGGCATGAGAGATGTACCAAACTCTGGAATCAGCTCACAGGCTAAGGTCAGAGCTAGTCTGCGAGGGTTCTAGAAATTAGATGGCACATTTAAAGCACATTTAAAGGAGAGACAGAAAGATGAAACAGACCTCGATTGTATGATGCCATTCTTGAGGAGTGATCAAATCCATCAAGTTTAGTGGAGTGTGAGAGAGAGAGAGACAGAGAGAGAGAGAGAGAGAGAGAGAGAGAGAGAGAGAGAGAGAGAGAGAGACAGAGAGAGAGACAGAGAGAGAGACAGAGAGAGAGACAGAGAGAGAGACAGAGAGAGAGACAGAGAGAGGGAGAGAGAGAGAGAGAGAGAGAGAGAGAGACAGAGAGAGACAGAGAGAGACAGAGAGAGAGAGAGAGAGAGAAAGAGAGAGAGACATATTTCCCTCAGATTACACAGATCCACAAAGAATTCAAAAACAAATCCAACTTTGATACTCTCCCATATCTACTGGGTGTAATTCCACAGTGTGCCATCACAGCAGCAAGATTTGTGACCTGTTGCCACAAGAAAAGGGCAACCAGTGAAGAACAAACACCATTGTAAATACAAACCCATATTTATGTTTATTTATTTTCCCTTTTGTACTTTAACTATTTGCAAATCGTTACAACACTGTATATATACGTAATATGACATTTGAAATGTCTCTATTCTATTCTGTGAGTGTAATGTTTACTGTTAAGTTTTCGTTCTTTACTTCACTATTCTATATGATCTATTTCACTTGTTTTGGCAATATAAACATATGTTTCCCATGCTATTAAAGCCCTTAAATTGGACTGAAATTGAATTGAGAGAGATAAAGAGAGAGAGAGATATACAAATGTTAGCATCAGCTATTAAAGACTACCTGAACCCACTGGATTCTCCAATTACATTGATTGAACTACAGGACAAAATACAAGCCCTCCAACCCAAACAGGCCAGTGGGGTTGATGGCATGAAATTATAAAATATACAGGCCACAAATTCAAATTGGTTATACATTTTAACATTTTAACATTTATTCTCAGCTCTGGCATTTTCCCAAATAGTTGGAAAGAAGGACTGATCACCTCAATCCACAAAAGCGGAGACAAATTTGACCCCAATAACTACCATGGGAAATGAACAGCAACCTTGGGAAAATCCTCTGCATTATCATTAACAGCAGACTCCTGTTTGCTGATGTTCTGTTGCTTCTGTCCCCAACCAAGGCGGACCTACAGCAGCAACTAGATCTTCTGCATAGATTCTGTCAGACCTGGGCCCTGACAGTAAATCTCAGAAAGACCAAAATGATGGTGTTCAAAAAAGGACCAGGCAAGTCCATCTAGACACCGTTGCCCTAGAGCACAAAAAAAATGATACATACCTCGTCCTAAACATCAGCACCACAAGGTAACTCACACAAATTGTATCGTTGGACGGGGCCCCCCGACCTCCCCCAGTATTTATGCTGCAGTCTGTTATATCTATCTATAAATGTAATTCTCCTGTCTTATCTGGTGTCCTGTGTGAATTTAAGTATGCTCCCTCTGATTATCTCTTTCTCCCTCTCTCCCTCCCCTCCAGGAGGACCTGAGCCCTAGGACCGTACCTCAGGATGACCTGGCCTGATGACTCCTTGCTGTCCCCAGTCCACCTGGTCGTGCTGCTTCTCCAGTTTCAACTGTTCTGCCTGCGGCTATGGAACCCTGACCTGTTCACCGGACGTGCTACCTGTCCCAGACATGCTGTTTTCAACTCTCTCTCTCTACCGCACCTGCTGTCTCGACCTCTGAATGCTTGGCTATGAGAAGCCAACTGACATTTACTCCTGAGGTACTGACCTGTTCTACAACCCTGATGGTCATCTATAAACATTTGAACATCTTGACGACCAATCTGGCCTTAATGGCCATGGACTCTATTAATCTCCACCCGGCACAGCCAGAAGAGGACTGGCCACCCCTCATAGCCTGGTTTCTAATCTCCACCCGGCACAGCCAGAAGAGGACTGGCCACCCTTCAGAGCCTGGTTCCTCTCTATGTTTCTAATCTCCACCCGGCACAGCCAGAAGAGGACGGACTGGCCACCCTTCAGAGCCTGGTTCCTCTCTAGGTTTGTGACCTGCTACCACAAGAAAAGGGCAACAGATGTTTCCCATGCCAAGAAAGCACTTAAATTGAATTGAAATTGAATTGAGAGAGAGAGAGAGAGAGAGAGAGAGAGAGAGAGAGAGAGAGAGAGAGAGAGAGAGAGAGAGAGAAAATTATTGTAGATTGAATTATTCATTATTTGGTGGTTTACATTGAGGATATTATTTTTGCAGAATTTTGCATGCAGGGTCTCAATTTGGTGTTTGTTCCATTTTGTGAATTCTTGGTTGGTGAGCGGACCCCAGGCCTCACAACCATGAAGGGCAATGGGCTCTATGGTTTCCATAACTGATTGGAGTATTTTTGGCCAGATCCTAGATGGAATTTATATTTATGGTCCTGGCGACTGGACCTTTTTTGGAACACCATTATTTTGGTCTTACAGAGATTTACTGTCAGGGCCCAGGTCTGACAGAATCTGTGCAGAAGATCTAGGTGCTGCTGTAGGCCCTCCTTGGTTGGTGACAGAAGCACCAGATCATCAGCAAACAGTAGACATTTAACTGCAGATTCTAGTAGGGTGAGGCCGGGTGCTGGAGACTGTTCTAGTGCCCTCGTCAATTCGTTGATATTTATGTTGAAGATGGTGGGGCTGAAGCTGCATCCCTGTCTCACCCCACAGCCCTGTGGGAAGAAACGTGAGTGTTTTCTGCATCTCCCAGATAGAACATTGAGACAGATATTTCACCCAATGTATGAATGTGAAGCATCCGCTACCAAATATGGTGATGAGACGAAGCCCACTGGCCGGCAGTGGGAGAAGATGGAACAGGATGGATTTTGGCCGACATTCTGGTGGAGAATTTTCTCAACGATATAACATTTGATATCAATACATTTTTCTCTTCCCAAAACTAAAAAATCTGTTATGAACAGAGTGGACTAAGTTTTATAGACTTTATCTGTCTTTTTTTTTATCGCGTTTTAAATCACGTTGTTTATGAGTGCAAAGACAAAGTTAATTATAGCACCTTCACAGAGTAGGTGTTCCCTAACGGAAATATGCAGATGCGTGCTAGAACGAGCCAATGCGGTCTGGGTAGCTGGTGCTTGGCTCTGCCCACTGTGACTCATTTGTTCCCATTGGAAACGACAGGCTGTGGTCGATCTTGGTTTAGTTATAACAATCTTTGCCCTGTGAAAAGGAATGTGTGTGTCTTTTGCCAATTTTAACCACACACTTGTTGTTTGTGTACATGGATTTTATAATGTCGTATGTTTTTCCCTCAACACCACTTTCCATCCATTTGCATAACAGACCCTCAAGCCAAAATGAGTCAAAAGCTTTTATGAACTCAACAAAGCATGAGAAGAGTTTGCCTTTGTTTTGGTCTCTCTCTCTCTCGGAGAAGAGAAGGATTTAAAAGGTCAGCTGTCAGTTTGACACTTTTGTTACCATGACACTCTCTCTCCTCTCCCTCCATCCTTCACCAGCTAGATAGTCAGTCATTCTCTGGGGCTTACCCCTCATATCTCTCCCTCTAGCTCTCTCTCTCTCTCTCTCTCTCTCTCTCTCTCTGTCTCTCTCTCTCTGTCTCTCTGTCTCTCTCTCTCTGTCTCTCTCTCTCTGTCTCTCTCTCTCTGTCTCTCTCTCTCTCTGTCTCTCTCTCTCTGTCTCTCTCTCTCTCTCTCAACCTCCTGTAACACTAACACTACACATACAAACCTGCAGTTTAAATACTGGTGTTTTATATGATTTCACCTCCACCATAAATGCAATAAAACATTCCAAATACAAAACCCATCACAGACTGACCCGTTTTTCCTGCTCAAATGAAAAGTTCCCTGTACCGTTGGGATCCATTTAAAGTGTGTGTATGTGTGAGAGACAATGAAAGAGGCTGCCTGTGTCTCTACCGGCAGCATGAGACACAAGTCATTTCCATTCTCCAGAGGTTACTGGCTTACTAATGACAGTACGTGTCAGAGAGAGGGAGAGGGAGAGAGCGAGAGAGAGATCACCACGTTACCAGGGTGACAGAGCTCTCCATCACCACGTTACCAGGGTGACAGAGCTCTCCATCACCACGTTACCAGGGTGACAGAGCTCTCCATCACCACGTTACCAGGGTGACAGAGCTCTCCATCACCACGTTACCAGGGTGACAGAGCTCTCCATCACCACGTTACCAGGGTGACAGAGCTCTCCATCACCACGTTACCAAGGTGACAGAGCTCTCCATCACCACGTTACCAGGGTGACAGAGCTCTCCATCACCACGTTACCAAGGTGACAGAGCTCTCCATCACCACGTTACCAGGGTGACAGAGCTCTCCATCACCACGTTACCAGGGTGACAGAGCTCTCCATCACCACGTTACCAGGGTGACAGAGCTCTCCATCACCACGTTACCAGGGTGACAGAGCTCTCCATCACCACGTTACCAGGGTGACAGAGCTCTCCATCACCACGTTACCAAGGTGACAGAGCTCTCCATCACCACGTTACCAGGGTGACAGAGCTCTCCATCACCACGTTACCAGGGTGACAGAGCTCCACGTGACCAGAGTTCCACAGGGATGCTGGCCCATATTGACTTAAATGTTTTTCTCAGTTGTGTCAAGTTGGCTGGATGTCCTTTGGGTGGTGGACCATTCTTGATACACACATTAAACTATGAAGCGTGGAAAACACAGCAGCGTTGCAGTTCTTGACACAAACCAGTGCA